>NC_134561.1:22021902-22324932 GCF_025594145.1 Primulina tabacum | reverse complement strand
TTTTTTTTCTGAGGAGTTGAGTTCGTATTTATCTTCTCTCTAACCAGGGATCTAAAATGTGTGAGACGATTAAGCGTGTGGTCGAGCCTTAAACTTTACAAATTTAAGCTGGTTTAACACGACAAGTGTGTTAAATTTTTACTATCATTTTTAGTATTACTAGATTAATATATATATTATTATATATGATGCAAGACTATCTTGTATTAATCATATGGAGTCATATTGTAATTTTATATTTGTCCAAACATTTTCTATCTTATACTAATTATAAGGAGTCACAGTATAATTTTATATTTGTCAAAAACAATTTTTATCTTGTAACATGATTACATGATGTATTATAATATAATAATAATTTTTATTTTATTTTATTTTATTTTATTTTATCACTCGATATTTCGATATAACAAACTTGTAACGTTTATTTGTGTAGCTTGTTTCATGATCTTTTACTTTATATAATTATAATAATAATAACACATCAACATATTACATTGAGAATAATTTTATTATAGATTAAAGTTTTAGGTATTTTGGCGAAGGTGTGGTGCAGTATAGCATGCCTTGATATGTCATTTGTAAATAATGGATTTTTTTCGAGGTTTTGTAGGTACGACTTCGGTTTCGGTGTTTTGGATTTTATACTTTTAGTGAAATTGATGTAAATTTAATTTCAAAAGAGTAGGTCTTTTGTAAGATGATTTCATAGATTTATGTTCGTGTGACGGGTCGACTTGATCTCATACTAAAGCGAAAAGTAATATATATTTTTTTTATAAAAGTAATATTTTTCATGAATTGAATAAGTCGATTTACAAAATTAACTCGTGAGACGATCTCAAATAAGTTTTTGTAAAGTTCAAATTTCTTTTTGTCAAAATATTATACAATTAAATATTTATTATCTTAAATTTAAACATTTCCTAATTATTATTTTTTACCTTTTCAAAAAAAAATTTTTGCTTAATATTATCAACTTAAAATTGACACTTTTTCCACGTTTCCATTTTTTTGCACAAAGTATTTATGTTTTATGGTACTTAATTCTAATAGAGACTTTATTTGGGTTAATAATAATAGACTTAGACATTTTTCAAGAGAAAAAAATGTACAATTATTTTTTAAAATATTTACGATTACTACCTTATTTTTTAGACGAAAACCTTTTATGCCATAGTTGGATCAGGCCGGCGTGCGCGCCATCCCCACGACCGGAAATTTTGATGGAGGTCTTTGCACACATTATGCGTGTGTATAATTTTTTTAATCATTATCGATAGACTAAATTGAAAGTTGATAAACTATGGAAGGACTAAATTGATATTTGAATTGTTGAAAAAAAAGAAGAAGTATGTGTTGAAATTTAAAAAAAATAACCAAAAATAAAAATGTAATATTAGTATCATATCAGGGTAAAGTTGAAAAAAAAAAGGTGTTCTTCTTAGATTGTTACTATCATGTCTTCAACTTTAGTAAAATAGAATTTAAGTAGTAGCAACTTTAATCTGGGTCACCTCGGATTGAGGTGGTCAATCGATCGACTCGATTGTTGATTAAACCAAATGGAGCAAAAATCGAATAATTAAAATTTTCTATTCAAATAAATCGAACCGACCAAATTTTTTTCATTCATCATGATGTATAAATGAAAACAATATTCTTAATTAGGAAAATTCGGGCCAACGTTGGATAGAATAGTATGGATTAAGCAAGAAAAAATGACGTTAATCGACACCAGTGTCACGAACAAAGCGTGAGAGACATTGGGGAGTGCCTGTTATAAACGCATACCAAATCGAATCGATTAAGTACAAGCTGAAGTATGCAATTTGGGTTATGACCCAACACACATTATAAGAATCACATACCAAATTGAATAAAAATTACTTAATTTGGTCATAAAAATTCTTACGAAATCATCTTACGAACCAATTTTTCTATTCAACCTGATCTATGAAAAATTATTAAATTTTATGACAAAAATATTACTTTCATTATATGTATCGACCGGGTTGACTCGTTTTACGGTTATAGATATGTGATATCGTCTCACAAGATATTTATTCAATCTATGTACACATCAATTTAACACCATAAATTCAATAAATTAGATATTATATTGTCCAAAAAATTTCGATAGTTTCGATGGCTTCATGCAACCAAAAAGACGTGATTGTAATGGACAAACCATCGGAACTTAACACTTAAAATTAGTTGTGAACAAAAAAATTTAATATTAAAAGTAATTTTTTTAATTTTATTTTTAGCAGCAAGATTGTCCTCATAAAAAAATTTCCACAAAAAGATTTAATCTTTTTTGAAAGTTCATAAATTCAGAAGAAACTGTAATATTGAGTAAAGATAAAGATATAATTAACTGGTGTGCGATTGATCTCTTTGATTAAAAATCATATCGAATATATATGTAAATAAGATTTTAGAATGATTATAGTTACATATTATTTGTAGTGATATTAATTAAAAAAATAAAATTTCTTAATATATTTGAAGTGTAAAATTGTGAAATTGAACGTACTTTTTCAAATTCTTTCGTGTATCAAATAAATAATTTATCTTCAACAATTTCATTTAATATATCATAAATGTCATTTCATATTGAATTTTTGTTCAAACATTTGCAAAATATATAAGACAATAACATTTAATAAAATATTTTATCATTCATTAACACTTTAAAATAAGACTATTTTTTAATAAAAATAATTTTGAAATCATTTAAAATTTGTATCTACACTCAAAATTTAATTAAAATTAAGGAAATAAAGATCTAACAACCCAATTTGTTCTTAAATAAAAAAATCTAATATCAAAACAATTATCACAAAATTGAATAATAAATTAATGTAATATCTCATGCAATATATTGATAGAATAAATTCACAAAATTTATAAATTATTTATTTCACAAAATAATTTATGTGAATCAAAATAAATACATGTTATAGCTTTTTCAAAATTTAGTCGAATCTATTAATTCTGCATAAAAATTCAAGGTATGTCAGGGAAGTAATATGAAAACCGAGAAATAAAACCAAAATAAATTATTTTAATAATTAAATAAATAAAATGGCTCAAAATCGTCATAAATCAACCAATTGTCATCATCGTGATAGGCTACCTTCATGATCGTTACCAATATAGACGATAATATCAATTAATTGGGTTTATAATTTTTTTCGGTTGACGATGTTTCGGTTTCACTATCACGTATTAATAATTTTTATTCAATAGCCGATGTTGTTCACTATTGAACATCAAATCACTATTAACAAAAAATAATGACAAATAATAAATTATGCTTCTTCTAAAACATTAATAACAAGTATATGTTTTGAATAAATATCGAGTCAATATTCATTGATATATCTTATATCTTTAATCATATTCTTTAAAAATATTGACAATTTTAAATCTTATATCGATATTTTATTAGAAATGAATAAATTTCTCAATCAATAAGATTTTCAAAAAATAATTCAACTAAAAGGGTATTATATTAATATCTCTTAAGAATATTGCCAAATCTTGGTTGTTATCTTAATATTCTTTGTGAATATTAACAAATAATTGATTTTTTATCAACATTTTTTTTTATAAATTGTTGAGTGCAATAATTGTCCCTGCTTGTTAGAGCGATCGAATCATAGTGCTTGAGCTGCTGTGCGGTTTAAAAGATTTTAGTTGCACCATTACCACCAGCTATAACTTTTGGTAAAGCGGCGACGCTCGGTCCTACATAAATATTGATACATTTCGACATAGATCTATATATTTCAATAACATTTATAGATCTTTGATCTCATATCATAATTCAATCGCGAATATCTTTAGTTTTTCAATATACTAAATCATATATCATATATTTATCATTAATCTCTTTATATTCTCAATATATTTGATATTACCTTTGTACTACTTTTAGAGCACCTAAAAGTATTTGATAAAATTGAGTATTGACAACACGTTGGGCTATTACAATAACATCAATAGAATGAGAGTTATTTTCATTCATAGTTTATTACAGCATTATGCTGATAACGTGTTATAAATCACAAGGAAAAAAAAGAGATGAATATGCAGAATTCATAAGAGAAAAGAGATAATTCATAAGTTAATAATCAGAAGCAAATCTCATTGAACTCAATCACCTTATTTATAAGAAACTATAAAATAATACAAATATTTACATATATTATTTTTTCGAGTAAGAATTTTATGCATGCGAATAATCAAGTGCATTGTTTTTTAAGTTCGAATTAAATGAGAATTCCGAAACTCACATAAATATAGTCATCAAGCTTCGTGAACAATTAAGGATGACAATGAATTGAATTAAATTCGATTTCGCATTAAACTCATCCTCTTTGACGTGGGTCAAACAACCTCGTAGCATGGCAGGTCTAGAGGTCAATGGGTCTAGAAACGGATCCGAGGTGCATGCATATTTTAGTGAACCCGTCCTGTTATATTATTTTTATATTTTATATTATATTAAAATAATGAAGAATGTCCTAATAGTTAGTTTTAATACACAATATTTTCTTTCCTCGTTGTTAATTTTTTATTAATTTTATTCATATATTAGTTTTTGAATTTTTTTATTGTAGATTTACTATAATTAAAAATATGTTTAATGTACAACCCATTGGTTTGTAAGCCCAACCCAGACTTGTCGGGTTCTGGTGTGGGGCATATGGATGGCCACAAGATGAGTCTTGAGTAGAGATGACAACTTTTTCCACGGGTTTGAAGCTTTGTGGAGAAAACTCGAAACGGGAATGTGGATCCTCGATTTTTTCGAGTTTGGGTTCGGGTTCGGGTTCGGAGATTTTTTAAAATCTCCGATGTAGTTCGGGACGGGTATGAGATTACTATTCTCATCCCCAAACCCGTCCTGAAAATAATATCAATAAAAAATAATAGTATTATTAGTATTAATAATATAATAATATTATTATTTTTTAAATATTAATAACATTATTAATATTAATATTGATACTAATATTAATATTAATATTAATAGATAATAATAAGTTTTGGATTGTGAAAATTTCCGAATACGTCATCTTCTTGTCATATTAATATTTTGAAATGGGGATGAGGCGTGGATGAGAAGTTGATCCCCGAAGTTTCGGGTTTGGGGATTCTCCGAACCCGAAAAAACGGGGATCGGGAATCCCCGAACCCGAAAAAACGGGGATCGGGACGGGTATAGGGGTTGGGATGGAATTCGGGGACGGGGACGGGGATGACAAACCCGTCCCCGCCCCGTCCCATTGCCATCCCTAGTCTTGAGTAGGCCTGGTTCGGTACGATATACCGAACTTTTTAATAATACCATATACCGTACCGAAAAATTTCAGTACCGAAAAATGAATATCGATACCGTACTGAAATTTCGCAGGTATACCGAAATTTTGGTATGACATAAATTACATACCGTTCTTACCAAAAAAATTCGATATACCGCAATTTCGGTACGGTATCGATATAATACCGTCTATACCGAATTTTTTTTTAAAAAAATTATTAATCTCATCACAATTACAACAAAATAACTTTTAACCATCTGTCCTACCAATCAAAAATTAGAACCATACCTCAAATTTCACTTGGCAGCCACAAATAACATGATTTATCCAAATGAATTCCAAGAAAACATAAATATCTCAAAACAAAATAGGTTTATGGACGAATGCAGCAAAGATTCAACTACACAAGTCATATCTACTTTAAAAGGAAACTAAACGCCACAGATCGAACAATAGAGTTTTATAATATATATGTTTCAAAAGAGAAACTCAACAAGCAAAAATTCTACAAGATAAGCAGAGTATTTTCAAAACAAAATGACACATCAAATATATCAAAAATTGTTACTCTAAAAGGTTCTAGGTTAGTTGAAACTCCACCATCTCGAAGGACCTGCAAAAATTAAAAACTACATTTAGTTAAAAATATTATAATTGAAATAAATAAACATAAATATAGTCTTACTAACTATAATTTTGTTGAAACTCCTCCATCTCAAAGGATCTGCAAAAGTTAAAAACTACATTTAGTTAAAAATATTAGAATTGAAATAAGTAAACATAATTATAGTCTTACTCTTCAAGTTAGTCCAAAGTGGAGGAGGAAGATGAAGTGTTGGCACGACCTTGAGTGACATTTGCAGGTGTTAAAAGAAACATTAGTATTTATGTTAGATTAACAATGACATTATATAAATTTAAACTTAACTAAATAAAAAAATATTACTTTTTTCAATTTCTTCAATTTTCTTGTATAGTTCAAGGTCATCGTCTGTTGGATCTTTCCAAAAAGAGAACTCCTCTGCTCTTAGCCAATCACTAGTACACACCAATGGCTCTAGCATTTTAGGACTCAAACTGCTCCTAAAAGGATCCAAACTCTTTTGCCCAAGCTAAAAGTGGACTCACTAGCAACGGTTGAGCATGAAATTGAAAAAATATCTTCGGCAATCATTGAAAGGATTGGGTACCTAGTTTCACTTCCTTTCCACCACTCCAAAAGATTGAAAGATTGATTAGATCATTTTTCAATTTCATCGGCCAAATACTAATGCACTTCATTGGATATCACGTGAAGTTGTTCTTCTTTGTTTTGTGGTTCCAAATCATCAAACAATTAATCACAAAGACCACCACTACCACCACTAATACCTCCATCTCTATTGTCACACTCTATTTGTATATTTTGACTCTCGACATTCAATATATCATTTATTCTCTTATACTCCGACCACAAAGTTTCCAAGTTTTGTTTGACATTAACAACAAATTCTTTGATCCTTGTAGGAGTACCTCCCAATTTTCTGACGGTGACTTTGATAATTTGAAGTTTGTTCCAAAATATTACCAATAAATATCAAAGGGTTCATGTTATTCCAGTTTCCCCAATACTTGTCAAACTTTAACTTCATTGCACATGCTACCTCTTTAAGAATTGAATATGAATCATCATGTCTCTTTCTTTCAATCTCAACTTGTAGTGCAATCATTGATTGATAAATCAATTGAGAGATAGGACTTTTTGATGCACTTAGCTCCAAAGTGGCATCATAAAACTTTTTTAGAAAATGTACAAAAGCCTTTGCTATCTCCCAATCATCAATAATTGGAGGCCAAATCTTTTCTTTACCCTTATCATCTTTTTCACGAAAATAATTCATAAAAGGCAATTATTCTTTAGTCATCCTTTCGAATTCCCTTCTATACTTTAATGCAACTTCAAGCATTTTATAAGTTGCATTCCACCTCGTTTTGACATCCATAGGTACTGTTGATGTACTAAAAAACTTGGCTAGCATGGCAAACTCCCTAAATTTATTCAATCTTGATGAAGAAGAATGTATAAAAACAATTGCATTTCTTACAGCTTTAATTGAAGAATTAAGCTCCTTCAAACCATCCTTAACAATTAAGTTAATTATATGAGAAGCACACCTCAAATGCAAGTATTTCCCTTCAAACAACAATGAATTTTCATTTTTCGTTCTTCTTTTCAAGTAATCAATTGCTGTGTCATTAGAAGAAGCATTGTCAACTACAATTGAAAAGACTTTTTCTATATTCCACTCTCTCAGACAAACCTCAGCCATCTTCCCAATTTCTTCTCCAGAATGACTAGTGATTTTTGTAAAGTTGATTATTCTTTTATGCAGCTTCAATTACTGTGAAGGCCCTCGAACTACTTGCTTGAAAATTTGCGGAAAATTAAAAATTTTCTTTTTAAAAGAACTTAAATGGCCTCATTCATAAAATCACTGGTGAATCAAGTTCAATATTTCAAAATATTGCAGCGGAAGAAAATCAAAGTTTTGCCAACAACAACGATTTAAAAATATCCAACAACTGATAAAAATTGTTTGCGAAGAAAATAACAACTGCTGCTCTGAGGTCCTCGGGTGCCACTACTGCCGACCCAAGCTGGCTCACTGGTCCCCGCCCTCGGCCCTGGCCTCATCAGTACCTACAACAATCAAGTCTAGTGAGCCTAAAGACTCAGCATGCGTAAATCGCAGGTAACGAGTAAAAATCTGAATTTAAAATATGCATGTGATAAAATATCCTGTCCTGAGGCATACTGAAAATAATATGTACTGAGCAATTATAATACGTGCATAACTGAACTGGAAGTCACTGTAAAAATATTTGCTCCTTGGAGCCTGTACTGAAATAACTGATAAAATTTTCTGTTGAGATTATGTTTTACGCCTGTGGCCACTGCACTAAGCTGAACTGATCGGTAACTGGCTACCGGGGAGGCTGAAACTGATCTGAGCTGGCCGGTCACTGGCGACCGGGTGGTACCATACTGAACTGATCGGTCACTGGCGACCGCATAAAATAACACTCCCACATAGTGAATGAACCACAAGCCATATCGCATAAATCTCAAAAATAATCATTTTCTATTTAATGCACGTAAAATAATTAACTGGCATAATGAAAATTCCTGTAATTTTACCAACTGGATTGGATTGGATCGTTCCCAGGCTCGCTGCAACCTAACTGTGCCATGAAAAATATGCAATAGCTTAAACATGACCAACTATGCAATTTACGTTCAAAAGATGCGACTATGACGCCTAATGACTTCGCATTTAATCATGACTCCGAGCCAACCTGAACCGACACTGAACCGACGTATAGTCATGATTAAAATACGCTGATAAAATAATGTTCCTAAAATGATAGGGTCGAAATCTAGGTGGAATGGAGGCCAAAACACGAAACGCTCTTTCGAGAGTCAATTTGGCACATTGCACCGTAAATTCTCGTACGACCTCAAAAATGATCCAAATGACGAACGGTCGAAAACATGACCTTCCCAACTCAATGAGGCACTGTCCAGTCCAAGGCCATGGGCTAAAAGCCAACCAAGAACTCAAACGACGCTTCTGAACAGCAGCATACTTGCTGTCAAAAAAATACAGCAGCTGCGCACTACAAGACTTGCATTGGTTTCGAGACTATCGGCCATTAAGGGCGTGAACCACCGACCAGAGACTCTTACCAACATCCCAAGGAATGATTTGAACCATGGCTAAGGGCCCTAGGCCAGCCACAATCCGCATCACACCAAATCTTAACCGAAGGGTCCAACCGAGAGCAACGTGCATGCGTGTGTAGTGTTTATGCTATGATCGATGTCTTGCGTCGTTCCAGTGGCCATTTGATTGACCATGGCATGATCTAGACATCTAGGAGCATGGTATGAACCGTGGCTAAGGGCCATAGGCCAACCAAGATCCACACCAAGCCACAAAAGAAACGAACCATATGCTGAAAAATGGAAGGGCCGAATGGGGAAAGGGGCTGTTCTGACGTTTTGATTAAAAACCGATGAACCATGGACCAAGCCACCAAAAGGGCAACTTAGTCACGTCTTAGACATGCTAGGGAAGTGATCCAACCATGGCTATAGGCCTTTGGGGCAGCCAAGATCAGATCCAACCTCCTTGACATCCAAACTGAATTTTCGAATCACATTTCTGCACTTATGGGGAACTTGCTGTCATTTCGGTTTTCCAGCAAGCATGGGGCTGGTTTGAATGGACCAACATGGTCCTAATGCATCCTACTACATGTATACAAGTTGCCTTGGGATCCTGGAATCGAACCAATCACCTGAAACCACAAAACTCAGAAAAACGTGAAGCTTGTCATGAAAGGGCCGAAATTCTGCATGTGTGTTCCAAAAATATTTTGACATGTATCTCGGTTTTTGCTTGCTAAAACATGATCATGTACTGAAAAATAAATGATAATATGACTTGATTGAGGTTTGAAAGAAATCTAGACATGCCTGGTTTCGTTTCGAAAGAAAACGAAAAGAAGAGACGAGACGGCGCGGAGGAGACGGAGTGGCTTGCTTCTCTACCTTTCTTGGCTCTTGATTTTTCTCCCTTTCTCCCTAGCTGCTATCCACGTTTTTTCTACTGAAAAGGGGTCTTATTTTCGGTGGAGGTGGAGGGGGGAGTGATGGTTATGAAGGTGAGGAGAAGGGTGCACAAAAATAGGATCATATCAAGACCAAGTCCACTCCCCTTTTGAATTTGAATTTTGAATTGATATCAAATGAGTTGGTGGATGCTTCTAGGAGGTGGTGGCCAAAATTTAGCTTGATTCTAGACTAGGATATGTCCATTTATTTAATTAAATTGTGCTCCCAAAAATCCTAGAATTATCCTACTAATTACATGCAAAGAATTGGTCAAAGTTGGTGAGTTGGAAAATGAATCTTCTAGCACTAAGGGTGGCCGAAAAATGCATGATAAAATAAAGGGAAATGTTGATTATCTAGTCAACTAATAATCCTTGAAAGCCTTACTAATCCTTTAAATAATTTAGTGAGCTAACCCCTTAATTTAATAACTTAAATGAGTTCATTTCTTAATCACCTCAAATAATTAAATTAAATCTTCAAACCTTCCTTTCTAACTTAAATGAACTTAGTTACTAGCTAAATTAACTTCTGGAAATATTTCTCAAATCTTAAATTCTATCTCAAAACTCCAACTCCGGTCCGGCCTCACTGAAAATACTGAAATGCTAAAAATCAATCTACTGAACTGAAATAATGAAATAATTAACTTCAAATAAATGCATTTAAAATAATCATGCAATGAAGTCAATTAAATTTAAAAATCTAGAATTATGCATGGCTTATACGTCTACTGATTTACGGGTTCTACAATCCTTCCCCCCTTAAATAAATTTCGTCCTCGAAATTAGAACTCACCGAATAACTCGGGGTATCTACTTCTCATCTCCGGCTCAAACTCCCACGTAGCTTCCTCCTCTGAATGGTTGAGCCATTTGACTTTGACTCGCTTAACCAACTTGTTCCGAAGTTTCTTCTCCTGTCTGTCTAAGATCTGCACGGGTCTCTCCTCATAAGATAAGTTCGGAGTAAGCTGCAACGGCTCGAAGTTCAGCACATGCGAAGGATTTGCCATATACTTCCTCAGCATGGAGACGTGAAAGACATTGTGTACTCCGGCCAGATTTGGCGGAAGAGCCACACGATACGCTAGCGTCCCAACTCTGTCGAGGATCTCAAACGGTCCAATGAATCTCGGACTGAGCTTCCCTTTCTTGCCAAATCTCATGACACCCTTCATAGGTGCCACTTTCACGAAGACATGATCACCCACTGCAAACTCTAACTCTCTCCTCCGCTGATCGGCATAACTCTTCTGTCGGCTCTGAGCAGTCCTCATCCTATCACGGATCTTGACTACTACATCTGCTGCCTGCTGAACAATCTCTGGACCCAACTCTGCTCTCTCTCCTACTTCATCCCAATGAACAGGAGATCTACACTTGCGACCATACAGCGCTTCATACGGAGCCATACCTATGGACGACTGGAAACTGTTGTTATAGGTGAACTCTACCAATGGTAAGTTTGACTCCCAACTCCCAGAGAAATCAATGACGCAAGCACGGAGAAGATCCTCTAAGATCTGAATAACTCGCTCCGACTGTCCATCTGTCTGCGGATGGAAAGCTGTGCTAAACAGCAACTTCGTACCCAAAGTCGAATGCAAACTCTTCCAAAACGAGGAAGTGAATCTGGGATCTCTGTCGGATACGATAGAAACTGGAATACCATGGAGTCGGACTATCTCTCGGATATACAGCTCTGCATACTGAACCATGGTGAAAGTCGTCTTAATAGGCAAGAAGTGCGCTGATTTGGTAAGACGATCTACAATCACCCAGATAGCATTCGATCCTCTGGCTGACCTCGGCAATCCGGTCACAAAGTCCATGGTAATGTTCTCCCACTTCCACTCGGGAATAGGAAGAGGCTTGAGTAAACCTGCTGGTCTCTGATGCTCGGCCTTCACTAACTGGCAAGTCAGGCACTCGGATACAAAACGCCTGATGTCCTTCTTCATCCCTGGCCACCAATACAATAGCTGCAGATCTTTGTACATCTTCGTACTCCCAGGGTGAATAGAGTACGGGGACGTATGGGCCTCTGATAAGATGTCTGCTCGGATAGAATCACTGCTAGGAACCCATATCCTATCTCGGTATCTCACAATACCGTCGCTGACTGAATACAAAACACTTCCCTTAGCTTCATCTCTCTTCTTCCACTGTGCCAACTGCTCATCTGCTGGCTGACCGCTGCGAATACGGTCAATAAGAGAGGACTGGATAGTCAAGGTAGATAAACGAGGAACTCTACCTCGAGGGTAAGTCTCAAGATCAAACCTCTGCATCTCGATTTGAAGAGGTTTCTGCATCGTCAAATGAGCCATCACTGCGACTTTCCTGCTCAAAGCATCCGCAACTACATTAGCTTTACCCGGGTGGTAGCTAATGTCACAATCGTAGTCTTTCACAAGCTCCAACCAACGCCTCTGACGCATGTTCAGCTCCTTCTGCGTAAAGAAATACTTGAGGCTTTTGTGGTCGGTAAAGATCTGACACTTCTCTCCATACAGATAGTGCCTCCAAATCTTCAAAGCAAAAACTACGGCCGCTAACTCCAGATCATGGGTGGGGTAGTTTTTCTCGTTGATTTTCAGCTTTCGAGAAGCATACGCTATCACTCTCCCATGCTGCATCAAAACTGCACCTAAACCAAGCTTCGAAGCATCGGTATAAAGGACAAACTCGCCGGGCCCTGATGGCATGGCCAAAACTGGTGCTGAAATAAGAGCTTGCTTCAAAGTATCGAAGCTCTTCTGACACTCCTCGCTCCACACAAACTTCACATTTTTCTTTGTCAGTGCTGTGAGTGGAACGGCAATAGAGGAAAATCCTTGGATGAATTTCCTGTAATATCCTGCTAGCCCAAGGAAACTGCGGATCTCGGATGCATTCTGAGGCACAACCCAATCTCTGACTGCTGCAACTTTTGCGGGGTCTACCTCAATACCACTGCTAGAAACAATGTGGCCCAAGAACGCCACCTTCTCTAACCAGAATTCGCACTTACTGAACTTTGCGAATAATTTGTGCTTCTGCAATGTCTGCAACACTGTGGTCAGATGCCTGCTGTGCTCCTCCCGACTCTTGGAGTAGACGAGAATGTCATCTATGAACACTATCACAAACTGGTCGAGGTACGGCTGAAATACGCGATTCATTAGATCCATGAAGATCGCTGGCGCATTCGTCAGACCGAACGGCATCACTAGGAACTCGTAGTGGCCATAACGAGTCCTGAAAGCTGTCTTCGAGACATCAGCATCTCTCACCCTCAACTGGTGATAACCGGAACGCAGATCTATCTTGGAGAAAATCGAAGCTCCCTGCAACTGGTCAAACAGATCCTCAATCCTCGGCAGTGGGTATTTATTCTTCACTGTAACCCTGTTCAACTCCCGGTAGTCAATGCAAAGCCTCATCGAGCCATCCTTCTTTTTCACAAATAAGACCGGCGCGCCCCATGGAGAAAAGCTCGGGCGAATGAACTCCTTGTCGAGAAGTTCCTGGATCTGCTTCTTAAGCTCTGCCATCTCTGTCGGTGCTAGACGGTACGGTGCTTTGGATATCGGAGCCGTACCTGGCATAAGCTCAATGGAAAACTCCACCTCTCTCTCTGGTGGCATACCAGAGACGTCTTCGGGAAAAACGTCTAAGAAATCTCTAACAATCGGAACATCTGAGGCTAACTGGCTGGGTTCCTCGGGGACAGATAAAAAGGTTGCTAGAAATGCCCGACACCCTCTATGCATGAGCTTCCTAGCCTGAACATAAGGAATAATGCGCGGTAAAGGAAAGTACCTGTCCGGCTCAAATAAGAACTGCTCCATTCCAGGCGGTCGGACAAGAACGGATCTCCGCTGGAAGTCTATCAACACTCTGTTCCTCAATAGCCAGTCCATCCCTAGGATGATGTCAAATTCCGGCATCGGTAGCACGATCAGATCCGCATAAACAAGATTACCGTGTAGCTCAAGGTCTATATCTCGGATAACATTGGTAGCTGCCATCTCCTCGCCTGATGGCAACACTACTGAAAAGGCTGTATCTAGCCCAATGGTCTGGATCTTGAGAAAGTTTGCAAAGACCTCCGAAATAAATGAGTGAGTGGCCCCTGAATCTATCAAGGCCTTGGTAGCGGAACCAGATATAAAAATTCTCCCTGAAAGAGCGGAGTTCTAAGTTGAATCCCACTACAAGATCTAAACTTATAGACATGCAAAGGTCTAGGTTCCTCTAGCTTAATTTCCCCGAAATAAATCTGAGTAGAGCATGCAATCCTATAACAGTTCTAAGTTCAAAATCTAAATCCCGATTCCCAAAACGCGGAAATTCAAATAATAACTTAAAGTTTAAGGGTACCTGTCAACAACATAGTCTCCGGGTTGGCTTCCGCGGCATGGAGAGCAAAAACTCTGCCTTGGGTAGGCAGATTCCTCTGAGGGCACTGCAGCAACATGTGGTCTGGACTGCCACACTTAAAACACTTTCCTGAGCCAGCCATACATGCTCCAGGATGGCGACGTGAGCACCTGGGACAGACTGGGTGCTCCTGAGTCCTCGGGGCTGGGCGTCCCCGCTGCTGCTGCTGCTGCTGCTGGCCTCTGTTCCTGGGCGGTCCATGAAAAGGCCTCTTATTCTGCTGCTGATGCTGAAGAGGAGGAGGGCGGTGCGGTGCCTGGACTGGGCGCTTGCCCTGGCGATCCCTCTCGATATCCCGCAGATCCTGCTCTGCGGCTAAGGCCTTGGAGACGGCAACCTCATAAGTAGCAGGGTCAGATACCCTAACATCCCGGCGCAAGATCGGCCGTAAACCCACCAGGAAGTGCATCAGCTTGGCTCTGGCATCATTCGCTATCAGGGGCACAAAGTGACAGCCCCTCTCGAACTTACGGATAAACTCCGTAACCGTCATATCCCCCTGTCTCAGACTCATGAACTCGGTGGTCAGCCTGGTGCGAACCTCCTCAGCAAAATACTTGGAGTAGAAAACCTCCGTAAAGCGGGTCCAAGAAAGTGTAGCCAATGTCAGGGCTACCGAAGCTCCTTCCCACCATAAGCGGGCGTCTCCAGTGAACAGGTTGGTGGCACATCGGACTCGGTCTGCGTCCTCCAGCTCCATAAAATCGAAGATAACCTCGAGGGATTTGATCCATCCCTCGGCAACCATGGGGTCAGATGCCCCAGAGAATTCCTTCGGGCGCATCTTCATGAATCGCTCATACACTGCCTCGGGCCCTGTCGGCCTGGCTGCGGCTGCGGCTACGGCTGCGGCATTGCCCCCCGCAAACTGTGCGAAGAACTGTGCCATCCCAGCTAACATCTGGGCACTCATGTCCGGTGGGGGCGGTGGAGGAGGTGGTAGGTCTCCCTCCGGTCTATGCTCCTCTCTGTCCTCTCGGCGAGGCTCCACCTCTCTGTTGCGCTCTAAAATGCGTCTAGGGGGCATACTGTTCCAACATAACCCATACGTAACTAACATGCATAATTCCATAATTTATTTTAAATGAACTCTGAAATACTGAAAATCTGGAAGCATGCTGACAAAATAATTCATGCTATAACTGAAATGCTGAACAAAATGCTGAACTGAAAAAAAAACTTACAGACCAAAGGCGTGGCTTCGTGAGCTTCTCGTGGTCAGTAGTAGTGAAACCCTATACAGAACCACCGCTCTGATACCAACTGTGAAGGCCCTCGAACTACTTGCTTGAAAATTTGCGGAAAATTAAAAATTTTCTTTTTAAAAGAACTTAAATGACCTCATTCATAAAATCACTGGTGAATCAAGTTCAATATTTCAAAATATTGCAGCGGAAGAAAATCAAAGTTTTGCCAACAACAACGATTTAAAAATATCCAACAACTGATAAAAATTGTTTGCGAAGAAAATAACAACTGCTGCTCTGAGGTCCTCGGGTGCCACTACTGCCGACCCAAGCTGGCTCACTGGTCCCCGCCCTCGGCCCTGGCCTCATCAGTACCTACAACAATCAAGTCTAGTGAGCCTAAAGACTCAGCATGCGTAAATCGCAGGTAACGAGTAAAAATCTGAATTTAAAATATGCATGTGATAAAATATCCTGTCCTGAGGCATACTGAAAATAATCTGTACTGAGCAATTATAATACGTGCATAACTGAACTGGAAGTCACTGTAAAAATATTTGCTCCTTGGAGCCTGTACTGAAATAACTGATAAAATTTTCTGTTGAGATTATGTTTTACGCCTGTGGCCACTGCACTAAGCTGAACTGATCGGTAACTGGCTACCGGGGAGGCTGAAACTGATCTGAGCTGGCCGGTCACTGGCGACCGGGTGGTACCATACTGAACTGATCGGTCACTGGCGACCGCATAAAATAACACTCCCACATAGTGAATGAACCACAAGCCATATCGCATAAATCTCAAAAATAATCATTTTCTATTTAATGCACGTAAAATAATTAACTGGCATAATGAAAATTCCTGTAATTTTACCAACTGGATTGGATTGGATCGTTCCCAGGCTCGCTGCAACCTAACTGTGCCATGAAAAATATGCAATAGCTTAAACATGACCAACTATGCAATTTACGTTCAAAAGATGCGACTATGACGCCTAATGACTTCGCATTTAATCATGACTCCGAGCCAACCTGAACCGACACTGAACCGACGTATAGTCATGATTAAAATACGCTGATAAAATAATGTTCCTAAAATGATAGGGTCGAAATCTAGGTGGAATGGAGGCCAAAACACGAAACGCTCTTTCGAGAGTCAATTTGGCACATTGCACCGTAAATTCTCGTACGACCTCAAAAATGATCCAAATGACGAACGGTCGAAAACATGACCTTCCCAACTCAATGAGGCACTGTCCAGTCCAAGGCCATGGGCTAAAAGCCAACCAAGAACTCAAACGACGCTTCTGAACAGCAGCATACTTGCTGTCAAAAAAATACAGCAGCTGCGCACTACAAGACTTGCATTGGTTTCGAGACTATCGGCCATTAGGGGCGTGAACCACCGACCAGAGACTCTTACCAACATCCCAAGGAATGATTTGAACCATGGCTAAGGGCCCTAGGCCAGCCACAATCCGCATCACACCAAATCTTAACCGAAGGGTCCAACCGAGAGCAACGTGCATGCGTGTGTAGTGTTTATGCTATGATCGATGTCTTGCGTCGTTCCAGTGGCCATTTGATTGACCATGGCACGATCTAGACATCTAGGAGCATGGTATGAACCGTGGCTAAGGGCCATAGGCCAACCAAGATCCACACCAAGCCACAAAAGAAACGAACCATATGCTGAAAAATGGAAGGGCCGAATGGGGAAAGGGGCTGTTCTGACGTTTTGATTAAAAACCGATGAACCATGGACCAAGCCACCAAAAGGGCAACTTAGTCACGTCTTAGACATGCTAGGGAAGTGATCCAACCATGGCTATAGGCCCTTGGGGCAGCCAAGATCAGATCCAACCTCCTTGACATCCAAACTGAATTTTCGAATCACATTTCTGCACTTATGGGGAACTTGCTGTCATTTCGGTTTTCCAGCAAGCATGGGGCTGGTTTGAATGGACCAACATGGTCCTAATGCATCCTACTACATGTATACAAGTTACCTTGGGAGCCTGGAATCGAACCAATCACCTGAAACCACAAAACTCAGAAAAACGTGAAGCTTGTCATGAAAGGGCCGAAATTCTGCATGTGTGTTCCAAAAATATTTTGACATGTATCTCGGTTTTTGCTTGCTAAAACATGATCATGTACTGAAAAATAAACGATAATATGACTTGATTGAGGTTTGAAAGAAATCTAGACATGCCTGGTTTCGTTTCGAAAGAAAACGAAAAGAAGAGACGAGACGGCGCGGAGGAGACGGAGTGGCTTGCTTCTCTACCTTTCTTGGCTCTCGATTTTTCTCCCTTTCTCCCTAGCTGCTATCCACGTTTTTTCTACTGAAAAGGGGTCTTATTTTCGGTGGAGGTGGAGGGGGGAGTGATGGTTATGAAGGTGAGGAGAAGGGTGCACAAAAATAGGATCATATCAAGACCAAGTCCACTCCCCTTTTGAATTTGAATTTTGAATTGATATCAAATGAGTTGGTGGATGCTTCTAGGAGGTGGTGGCCGAAATTTAGCTTGATTCTAGACTAGGATATGTCCATTTATTTAATTAAATTGTGCTCCCAAAAATCCTAGAATTATCCTACTAATTACATGCAAAGAATTGGTCAAAGTTGGTGAGTTGGAAAATGAATCTTCTAGCACTAAGGGTGGCCGAAAAATGCATGATAAAATAAAGGGAAATGTTGATTATCTAGTCAACTAATAATCCTTGAAAGCCTTACTAATCCTTTAAATAATTTAGTGAGCTAACCCCTTAATTTAATAACTTAAATGAGTTCATTTCTTAATCACCTCAAATAATTAAATTAAATCTTCAAACCTTCCTTTCTAACTTAAATGAACTTAGTTACTAGCTAAATTAACTTCTGGAAATATTTCTCAAATCTTAAATTCTATCTCAAAACTCCAACTCCGGTCCGGCCTCACTGAAAATACTGAAATGCTAAAAATCAATCTACTGAACTGAAATAATGAAATAATTAACTTCAAATAAATGCATTTAAAATAATCATGCAATGAAGTCAATTAAATTTAAAAATCTAGAATTATGCATGGCTTATACGTCTACTGATTTACGGGTTCTACAATTACTATCCAAGAAGTGACCTGTCACTACCATGTAATTTATGTTTTGAATGGAAGTCCATGTATCAGTAGTGATACTTACCCTTTTGTCACCGATCACACTTTTTATCTTAGCTTTCTCAATTAAGAAAAGATCATAAACCATACCTGTAACTTTTTTTCGACAAGGAATTAAGAATCTCGGTTGTAATTCATGCAATAATTCTACAAACCCCTTCCTTTCGACAGCCCTATAAGACACTTCATCGACAATCACGTACCTTGCAACTTTCAATTCACATTTTTTTCATTAAACGTATGAGGAACCAATGCACTTCTTTGCCCCATAGTCTCACTCGTCAATATAGTTTGAATTTTATCATCCTCACTCGTTTTGTAGAGCGGACTTGACTTACACCTCCTTAATAGGTGGTTTTTTAACCCACTAGTACTTCCATAAACTGTTGGGATCTCAACTTTGCAATATTTGCATATCCCTATTTGTTGTTCGGTCCTATCACCCAACTTCCTTCCTCCATTTATACAATGCTCCCAAAATAACTCTTGGATTGTTTAAGAGCTTTGGGAGGCTTCCTTGGTCGTTTTCGAGTCGTGGACTGTTGTGTTTCATGTTCCGTTGCATTTGATGTTTGAGATGAACTTAGGAGAGTATTAGATTCCATCATGAAAGAAAACCAAGAAGTTTATATCATAATCGTTTGATCATATAAACAAAATGCAAGAAAAATAACCAATCAAAAACAAAGCATGATAGTTAAATTACCAATTGCAGTAATAATCAAACAAAGCATGATAGTTAAATAACCAATCAATCTTCTCGTTGGCCAATTCCCGCTTTAATAAAACAGATAATGGGACTGTACGATGGTCATCGCTCTTGGACAACATTGCGACTGGCACAATTCAACCCCAAGAACACTAGAATTTCAGATTTGGTTTTGCATTCTCCTTTCAAAAAAAAAAAAACTTTTCAGCAAATCAATGCCTTCTTGCTTTGTTATCGTCTACTCCAATTGATCCAATAAACAAAAATCCTAAACAGAAAAACTTATAAAAATAGTAAGTCAACAAGATATCATGAACACATAAACTATAACAATAATCATAAAAGGACAATTTTTTAATCCATGTCTCACATATTCCATAATTAGAAACAACGTACCAAGATCCTCTTGAATTTGACATACATGAAACCGGCACAAAAAATTAAGAACAAAGATAGCAATATAATCCAAGATTAACGGATAAAAATCCACTTCCAACACAATGTAGACAGAACGGAGGCTTAAAACAACAAGCTGAATTGCTCAAAAGATGTTGGCTTGCATGGTACTGTTGGCAAAGGTTATGTTTGTAATGGGTTATTCAAACTCAATGTTATGGCTGTTAAGCCTGTGATGAATAAAGTTAATACTTTTACTTACTTGCTTGAGTCTTCTTGTTTATAGCATGGTAGACTTGGACACGTTAATTACGATACAATTCGTAGACTAATTAACATGAAAAGAATTCCTGCATTCCAAATTGATAAACAACACAAATGTGAAACTTGTGTTGAGGTAAAACTAACAAGATCATCTTTTCGAACTATTGAAAGAAATAGTGAACCTCTTGATCTAATTCACAGTGATATATGTGATCTAAAAAGTGTGCAAACTCGTGGTGGAAATAAATACTTCATCACTTTTGTTGACGATAACACAAAATTTTGTTATGTGTATCTCCTCAAAAATAAGGATGAAGCTATTGACAAATTTGTCCAATATAAGAGTGAAGTTGAAAACCAACTTAGCAAGAAAATTAAGGTGCTAAGAAGTGATCGTGGAGGTGAATATGAATCACCATTTGCTGAGTTTTGTGCTCAACACAGTATCAAACACGAAAGAACTGCACCTTATTCTCCTCAGCAAAATGGCATTGCAGAGAGAAAGAATCGCACCTTGAAAGAAATTATGAATGCGTTGTTATTAAGTTCTGGTTTACCACAGAACTTGTGGGGGGAAGCTGTTCTAACAGCAAACTACCTTTTAAATAAGGTGCCCCGAAAGAAGCAAGATAAAAGTCCATACGAGTTATGAAAAGGTAGAAGTCCTTCCTACCAATACTTGCAAGTGTGGTGTGTCTTGCTAAGGTAGCAGTACTCACTCCAAAGAAAGTAAAGATAGGACCCAAAACTGTTGATTGCATTTTCATTGGATATGCTCAAAACAGTACCACGTATCGTTTTTTTGTACATGAATTTAAAATACCTGATATTCACAAGAATACGATAATGGAATCAAGAAATGCTTCGTTCTTTGAACACATGTTTCCATACAAATCTAAGGAAGAACCAAGTTCATCCAAAAGATTGTACGAGACAATTGATAAAGAACAAGAGCTTGATCAAGATATTGAACCTAGACATAGTAAGAGAGCTAGGACTGAGAAATTCTTTGGTCCGGATTTCATCACTTTCATGATGGAAAGTGAACCTCAAAGCTTCAAGAAAGCAATCAGTTCATCTGAGAGACCTCTATGGAAAGAGGCTATCGATTCCGAAATGGAATCCATTTTACAAAATCATACGTGGGAATTAGTAAATCTTCCTCCGGGAAGCAAACCACTAGGCTGTAAATGGGTTTTCAAAAGAAAAATGAAATCAGATGGAACCATAGATAAGTATAAAGCCAGATTGGTAAATAAAGGTTACCATCAACGAGAAGGGCTTGATTAATTTGACACATATTCTCCTGTATCGAGAATAACCTCTATTTGTGTGATACTTGCGATTGCCGTCTTGCAGAATCTTGAAGTACACCAAATGGATGTAAAGACAGCTTTTCTAAATGGAGATTTAGAAGAGAAAATTTACATAGAACAACCTGAGGGATTTTCTGTGACTGGGCAAGAAAATAAGGTATGTAAACTGGTGAAGTCTCTATGTGGCTTAAAACAAGCACCAAAGCAATGGCACGAAAAATTTGATAAAGCCATGATGAAAAGTGGATTTAAATTCAGTGAATGTGACAAATGTGTATACATAAAGAACACTGAAATTGGATATGTCATTTTATGTCTTTACGTAGATGACATTCTAATAATTGGTAGTAATGATAAGATGATTAAATCCACAAAGAAATTATTGAACTCAAGATTTGACATGAAAGATTTGGGCTTAGCCGATGTAATCCTTGGAATTAAAATTCATAGAACATCAGAAGGGCTAGTCCTAAGTCAGTCACATTATGTTGACAAAATACTTGAGAAATTAAATAATGATGACTCTGCATTAGCTAGAACCCCGATAGATACCAGTCAGCATCTATCAAAGAATCAAGGTGAGAGTATGTCTCAATTAGAATACTCTCGAGTCATTGGAAGTCTGATGTACTTAATGAGTTGTACACGACCAGACATAGCCTATGCAGTAAGAAAATTGAGTAGATTCACGAGTAATCCAGGAGTTGAACACTGGAAAGCAATTATCAGATTGCTAAGATACTTAAGATAAATTCGTGATCATGGACTGTACTATACCAGATATCCCGCTGTTATTGAAGGATACAGCGATGCAAATTGGATATCTGATATGAAAAACTCAAAATCTACAAGTGGATTTGTATTCACTTTAGGAGGTGAGGCAATTGCGTTGAAATCTTCTAAGCAAACTTTAATAGCCAAATCTACAATGAAATCTGAGTTTATAGCTCTTGACAAGTGTGCTGAAGATGCTGAATGGCTGCGTCACTTCTTAGAAGATGTTCCAGGATGGGGAAAACCAGTGCCGGCTATATGCATACATTGTGATAGCCAATCTGCGATTGGAAGGGCACAAAATAAAATGTATAATGATAAGTCTAGGCATATAATAATACCATTAGACAACTACTCTCAACTGGAGTTATCTCCGTTGACTATGTAAAGTCAAAGGATAATATAGCAGATCCACTGACCAAGGGGTTAAACAGAGAGTTAGTTGTGAAATCGTCAAGGAGAATGGGGCTCAAGCCTATAATATAAATTGGTGCGAAGGAAAACCCAACCTACGCTGATTGGAGATCCCAAGAACTAGGTTCAATGGGACAACCTAATCGCACTAATTTGGAGAATCACTGTGGAGGTTATCCCAAGTCCATTCCTATTATGAAACAATGAATGTTGATGATAAGCTTACGGCTTTTAATGTTTCTGATAAGAAGCAATATAGAATCACCTATGTGAGAGAGAAGTGAGACCGCTTCGAATGAATTGTAAGGCTCAATTCTAGACCATCTCGCAGAACCAGGCGTGTGTTCATGACCAAAACGAACACAATCATGAGAACTGAATAGTACCAGGGAGATTCTTGTGTGAAGTATATCTTAATTTACCTAAACAGATGTACAGTTCAAAGACATCACGTCTACTGCCAACCAGTGAATTAATATGCTTTCACAAAGGAAGGTTCAAAGGATAACATCTACCTATCTTATACAAGACTCAACTGTTGAACTTTATCAGAAAATCCTTTCGTATAACTTTAAATTCTCATTCATGTGAGGGATTGTTGGATTAAAGGTATGTGCTTTTAGGCTTATGGGCTTTTTCTATGTGAGTGAATAGAAATTTGGAAAGGTGAGTTTGTCCCACATTGAAAAAATGAAGTGGTATAGATAAGTTTATATTGTGTTACACTTTATGGAGGTGTAACAATGATTGGTCAAGAGGCTCTCTCTCGCGCACACAGGCGCAGTGGGGTGCAAATCATGGGCCCGATTTGCAGTGGAAAAAAGCTTGACTTGTGTGCAAGCGTACGAGCGTGACCTGGGTGCGTCAAATGTCGGATCGATCAAGGCAAAAATTGCCCAGCTAGTCTATGCCATCTTTTGTTATTTTTTTTGAGAGACCTTTCATATGCCCTTGAGACCTTTCGCATGGCTTGACTGTTGGTGCTTCGTATGCCCAACCTTTGGTGTTTCGTATGCCATCTTTATGACAAATTTTGGCCTTTCGTATGGCTTGTATAGGTAAGTATAAATAGGAGATGTGCCAAGGCCAGAAAGAGAGACCGAAAAATCCACTTTCTCCTACTGCTACAGTACTTCTGCTTCTTCAGTACTGCTGCTTGTTCTCCTATAGTACTGCTGCTCCTTCTGCTTCAGTACTGCTTCTGTTGCTGTTGCTACAGTACTGCTTCTGTTGCTACAGTACTGCTTCTGCTCTGTTCACTGATAAAGTTCAAGTACTGATTTTGTTCGCTAGAATAGTGCTTTGTGCTACAACTCTGCTGGTTTGCCCGTTGTATCATGGGAAACAAACGTCCGCTGAATCCTCAGAGCACATACTGGAGGGGGCGAATCTGTTTTAAAGAAACTGTACAAGCTACATGCCTCAGTTTGATTTAATTAAGCATTATACTACTATTTTCTTCAGGATACTGATTTGCTGGTTTTATACATTAGTCATACTGTAAACATCACGCTTGTTTGGTTTACGGCATATCTTTATGTCCTGTTTTTCCATATATTTTGCTCAACAGGTACTGGAGTACATGGATAATGGATAATGAGCTTTTTAGTTAAATATTGTGCAGTTAAGTTAAATTTTTTTTAAGAGTGGAAAAATTAACAACTATAAATAGGATCAAGGTAAAAAATTAAACTTATGGACAAATTCAATTAACATAAAATAATAATCACATCTTGTTCTCTATATTTCCATGGTTTTAAATGTTTTTTTTTAAATTCGCCTTCATTCACATATTAATTGAACCAAGTCACCAAGAGTTAGAAAATAAGCTCCATCCAGTTCTCCTTCCTTCACCCTGCTACCACTAAACTCCTAGGCTTAGTTTGGGAGTTGGGATTTGGAAACCGATTAATGAAAAGGAAATCAAATTTTTAAAAAATGATTGTATGATTTTAACGGGAGTAAAAGAAAAGAAAACATGTTATAGATTTAGAGTAAAATTTTCCTTTCAAATGTAGGTGGAAATGGAAGGAAAACTAAAATTTCTCTCTTCTTTTCTCTTCCAACTTCCAAATTAATCCAAATGACGTAGATAACTAACGGTGATGAAAAATTGTTGTTCAAAATATATCGAATGGAATAGGACAGATAGCTATATGTACAACCAGCAAAACAGTATAGCGAATCAAAACAGTAGTACAATTCTTAAATAAATCAAACCGAGGCCTGTATGAAATACAGTGTCCTTAAAACAGATTCGCCCCCTACGGTATGTGCTTTGAGGATGAACTTGGACATCTGCTTTCCAGGATACAACGGAACAACCAGCAGTATCCTAGCACGATGCACCACTATGGCGAACTGAGAAGTACCTGAACTTTATCACGAGAACAGAATAACAGCAGGGGAACAACACCCGATAGAAGGAGCAGCAGTCGAGACAACAAAGTAAAGCTTCGAAAATATGAGAGTGCAGGAGAGTGTGTCGAGAGTGTTTGAAGGACTTGAGGATGCCTCTATATATAGGCACTCCGGTTCCATATGGACAGTCACGGCTGGCCATCCGAAAGGCCAAAGGTCAGTCCAGCTGGAGCACCAAAGGTCAGTATAGCAAAAAGCCAGGTGAACCTTGGTGGGAAATTTTGCCTTGATCGGTCCGACATTCGACGCACACAGGTCGCGTTCGTACGCTTGCACACACAAGTCAAGTCATTTTCCACTACAAATCGGGCCCATGATTTGAACCCCTTGCGCCGGCGTGCGCGAAAGAGAGTCTCTTGACCAATCTTACTTACACCTCCACAAAGTGTAAGTCAATATAAACTCACCAATGCTATCTTCTTTTTCCTATGTGGGACACTTCCCACTTACCATCCACAAGCTTGTCCAATTTCTCATTCAAATGGACAATTTCTCATTCAAATGGACCAAGCCCAATACATAAGTCCAACAAACTGGGATTCAAACAAAATTTGATCCGATCTGAAAGCAAGTAAAAAATTTACAAAATCTGAAATATCGTGTCTGGATGGCTTAAGTCAAGATCCATTAAAAAAAATGATTTTACACCCAATTTCTCTCTAGAAAGGCAATACAAGTTAGTTCAAACTTCGTTAATCAACTACTCAACCCATAAACTAAAAAATGAATTAACCACTTCTAAATACCTATCCTGAATGAATTACAAAAATACAGACAAATTCAACGCCCTCTAAAATCTAAAAAAATAATGTAAGGAAGCTTAAAGTCCACGTACAACATTTTACTTAACAGCAACTTGAAATCTATCTACCAAATTTATGTTTCTTCTCCAATTATTGTTCTATCACATGCAATAAGCTTTTCAAAACAAGAATTCAGTTTTGTAGTAGTGCTTAAACAAAATAGGTGATAAAGTGTCGACTATGAATCAAAACATGAACAAAATAAGAAAAGGAAAAACCGAAAATACGTAAATGACTAAATATCATACCACGAATTCATGCCCCATGAAGATTAAAGAAGAGACGGTACAATATAATACCGTACCAAAATTTTCGGTGTACCGTTAATATCCGTATATGCGGTATATTTCGATATTGTATGTACGGTATACCGAAATTTCGGCATTTTTTCCCAGCCCTAGTCTCGAGATAGATTTGGCCAAATTCAAAACCCATTTTGTCCCGTGACTGTAAAAAAATATATGATTTTTACATTTTGTTTAAAACACGATTAAAAAAAGTAAAAAAATAATAAGTATTAAAACTAATTTTCAAATTTACATATTAATAATATTTAGAAATAAAAATAATTAAATTATTGTTTTCACTAAACGATTTTGGATAACTTTGACAAATTCAATTTGAATCGATAAATTTGATATATTTTTCACATTCATAGGATTATATCTATGTTTTTACTTTTAAGGATATGATATCTTTTTTGCATATCTACTGATATCAAGTCTTATTTTCATTTTGATATTTTTTGTTTCGGGGTTTTTAACCTTGAATAGAAAAGGGTTAGATGAACTTTCTAGTCATGAATCAGATATGGAACCACGGGGTGATGTTTGATTACAATTTCGATTCCATCATAATGTTTGCTCAAAATGTATTAATT
This sequence comes from Primulina tabacum, assembly GCF_025594145.1. Taxonomy (NCBI): domain Eukaryota; kingdom Viridiplantae; phylum Streptophyta; class Magnoliopsida; order Lamiales; family Gesneriaceae; genus Primulina; species Primulina tabacum. The sequence goes on along the minus strand of NC_134561.1, from coordinate 22,298,188 downwards.
TATGTTTAGTTAATAAAAAAAGAAAAATTGTAGTTATATGTTTTATTTTAAATATATAATATTTCATGAACTAAAATTATAATACAGGGAGTAAATTAAGAATAACGAAAATTCAAGGGGTGTGATTGCAAAATTCACATTCCCATTGGCCCGTTCTGTAATATTATTTTAATTTTCTCCATGCTTTCAATTCAATCAGCGTCGTCCCAATTCCTGGCGCAACTATGCAACCTCTGATCTGAGTCAACTCGATCGTATCATTGTTGCGAAGCCAATCCCCCGAATCTATACAAGTATGTACATTCTTGCGGCGATTTCATTTCACTTGTGTTGGTTTGGGAATGAACTGATTTACTTTGTTCGATCCATCAAATTTTGTTTTTGTTTTTGTTTTTGTTTTTTTGGTCCATTGAGTAGAGCAGCTGGAGGAAGATGAGCGAGATTTTTGAAGGATATGAGAGGCAGTATTGTGAGCTATCCGCGAATTTGTCAAGGAAATGTAACTCTGCCGCTGCTCTTCCCGATGGAGGTACTTTAATTTTGTAGTCATTGAATTTAGGGTTTAGACCTTAATCTGATCCTTTTGATCGTACGCAGTTGAGTAAACGCTTTTTTTTTTTAATTATTTTTTCCTTTCCAAATGGTATATATTTGGTTTGCTAACTTTCAGCCTTGATCTATTTCGTGTTGATATTTGTGTTAGAATTTCTCGGAAATCTTTGCTGCTGTCAGCTTATGCGGAATATTTAGAGTGATCTAAGATATGAATATTGGTTTGCTCTTGTAACACAGTCTGTTTTGAATGATCTTGTTTATAACTTGAAATTTACTTGTAACTCTTGTTTTTCAAGTAGTATAAAGGTTCTTAACGGATAAGTCGTAGATGTCATTTCATTATCAAGATTCTTGTGGATTTAATGCAAAGAATGATGTGCCAGTGAATTTAGATCCAATGGACTCCAAGATTTGGCCCTTGATCAATCTAAATCCTTGGATTGAGTTGAAAATAAAGGATGGATATAGATTTTTTAATCATATTAATTAAAATATTAAGTTGTTCCAACATGTTGGAAAATAAATAGACTCATTGTTAGATATAAAATTTATGTCAGGCTACCTTCCACGAGCTGAAAGTTTTGGGAGGAATGTTTTTTAACATGTTATTGTAGTCGAAGCTCACAGCCGTAAAGCATCTGCTGTGCAAAACCACATATATTTCCCTAAATTGGTCTTGGGTGCATATTGATAACTCTTTGGTTATGTTCCGTGAGTTCAAATATTTGCGAGATGTGGTTTCCAACACTCATTAAGTTGGCAATATCGAAATTGCTTGTAAGCTACATGGGAATTTCAAGATTATATTTTATAAAGATATATGGCTTTTAAATGAAATTGGTTATCTTGATTAGGATGTGATTGGAACCCGGTGGTCTGTGAACAAAATGATGAATATTGCGAAAGTTGGATTGGTTGGGGTGTGGAAATAATCCTTTAATTGTCCTCAAAGATTACCTCAATCTTTGATTACAATTCATGTGCAGCTTTTCCCATGCCCATATGCTTTTGGCTGGTAGTTATTATTATTGCTGCTTATCGGTAAATTTATTACCTGATATTTGAAAAAGTGGGTTCAATAATAGGCTGATAGGGGCATTAATTCGAGGCAGATAATTTAATGTATGTTGTGGAGTCACTAGAACTTACGTTTTTGAAAGGGCTTAAATTATATATATATACACATATATTTAAAAAATTTAGAGGCCAATGGTTGATATCTAGAATGTTTACTTTTCAAAGAAATATGTTAAATGCAGTCTGTGTGGGCTAATTTACAACTATGCTCATGCTGGCATTTAAAATTTCTGTTTTGTCGGTTGCTAATAGTTTTTGACTGTGGCGATGCTGGGTGACTATCTTTTTGAATTTTTTTTATTATTTCTGGTTTGTGGAGAATGGTAATGGCGTTACTGTGATCTGCAGAGAAAAAGAAACAGGAGGTTGCTGAACTCCAAGCTGGATTGGATGATGCGGATGTTCTGGTAGTGCTCAAGCTTCATATTTTTCAAGTTGCTGCAAATATTTAGTTTCTTTGAGTAACAATTTTATTTTGCTTTCATATATACTCATATGTTTGTTTTACCAGACTCGAAAATTGGATCTTGAGGCCAGAAGTTTGCAGCCAAGCTTGAAAGCTTCACTTCTTGCTAAGCTTAGGGAATATAAAGCCGATCTGAATAAGCTGAAAAGGGAAGTGAAGAAATTGACACTGCTTAATTCTAATCAGCCTTCTAATGAAGATTTAGAATCTGGAATGGCTGGTGCACACATGGTATGCATATTTCACGTGCCCTATCTTTCTAGATCTTTCGTTGATTGTTTTCATCAGTCCCTGTAGCTATTCCATTTGTCACTTCGGATTCAATCTATCAAGAATAACAAAATTTTAACAGGCTTCTGCAAATCAAAGGGACAGATTGGCAATGTCAACTGAGAGGCTAAACCAATCAACCGACAGATTAACGGAGAGTCGAAGAGCTGCGCTGGAGACCGAACAGCTTGGCGTGTCAATCCTTGAAGATTTGCATCAGCAACGTGAAACTCTTTTACACTCTCACAAGAAGGCATGTTACACACACCATTTTGATAATGTCTACAGTCATATAACTTTTCTTTTGTGGATTCAACGATTCATTCTGATCCTTCTGTGCAGAACATCTTCAACTTAATCTTGTTTCTTCGATCTCCTTTTCGTATCTGAGAGATGGTAGTTCTAATTGATTTCTTTCCATTTGCAGCTTTCCGATGTAGATAGTGCGATTGACAAGAGCAAGAAGGTGTTGACTTCCATGTCTAGAAGGATCAGCCGGAATAAGTGGATTGTTGGTTCCATAATTGCTGCCCTTATCTTTGCAATAATCATGGTCCTGTACCTAAAAATTTTTCATTGATGCGTGACAAGTTTCTCCTGGTATGTATCAAACACTTTCTGTGAAGCAATTTCGATCCGAAATCGGGTTTGATTCGTGTGAAGACATGCTACTACTTAGTCGTACAGAATGCTACGTCTTACTTATTGCTTATACTGTCTTTTAATGAGTTGCAATTACAGCCAAATCCCAAACCTGAATTCCTTTATGCAGCGTTTTGGTGTGAAAGACAGTGCTTGCCAATAGGGGCGCAACTACTAGTTTTTAAACTTTTCTATATTCTAGTAACAAAGCACATGCAACGCACGTGGGTAACGAACTTGAGTTTACTATGAATGTTGATTGTAAATTTTCAAATTAATGTAGACACATTATTTTTTCACAAATTATTCAATAACAAATATTATTTCATGGTTTATCTATCATTTTAAACAACTATGATTTAATTTCTCCAATATTTTCCTTATTTGATTTTTAAATCATTTAATATGTTTTCAATTTAAAAAATTTTATTAAATTTTTTTCTGCTTCATTGCTCGTTAAATTCAGCAATCTCATTATCATATCTCATTTTCGTATTTTTTCATCATTGTATTTGATGTTGATTTATCCATTGGATACTCGTCTTGTTTTTTTTCTTTTGACCTTATTTTTTTTATTTGAGTCGTTCACCATCTGGGTCTTACTTCATTTTATTTCATTTGTTTTTTTGAAATTTCACTTGGTTTCTTCATATATTTCACAACCATTGAAAACACATCATTGTTCTTAATAATGTAATTTGTCTAATTTAAAATGAAACTTGTGATGTTTGTCGTTTGGTTATCTAAGTTTCTCTTTATATTTAGACATATATTTTCCCTATAAATAAACTAAACTCATACTTAAATGAGTTTTCAGCTCTCCTTCAAACATATACAGACAATTTACAATCATAAAAAAATTTCAATCCAATATCATGCATACAACTCATTTATTCAATGTCCCAACATATTTATATATTCTACCAAAAATATGTTATTTCTAGATTATTGTTCTTTCACAAAAAAAAAAAATGATAAACCATACCACCTCAAAACTGGTCTATTTTGCCTTGTGTTTTAGTTACGCGTCACTCTAATTAAATAGTGGTAATTTAAGTTTTTCTTTCAATTGTGTTGGATAATTATGTCTCAAAATAATAAAAATTTTAATGAATAAAGTGATAAATATGAACACTTATCAAAATAAAAAATATAAATTAAAATTTTTACTTGTATAGTTTCTATTTTTTAAAAAATGACATTGATGTATTGTCGTTGAACCACCAAACTTAAATTCATACTTCTAAATATAATGAGTATAATGATGAGTAGGTCGAATCCACATGGAACGGGAGAATTATTTCTTTCGAAATTTAAGAAAATAAAAATGTGGGATTTTTTGATAGGAGCTAATTAGAATACTACGATTAAAATTAGCAAGCTAGGAGAAATAATAAACTTTAAAATGAGAATTTAATCAATCAAGGTAAATGAAATTAAATGAAGAATTTAATATGAGCAAATTCGGATTCAAGGAATTTTAATATTAGATTATATCAATGTTCATCGGTTAACATTTGATTTATTCATGCATTTCCAAGCAATTAACCTTAAGGTTATAGGGATAGTCGTTAAAATCCTTGTGTTTTCCTAATTTAACTGACCAAACCCAGCATCCACTCAAAATTTATTAATAACTAATTGGGCATGATAGCGTTACATATAAATTTAAAATAGCATTCTCGTTTTATGAAAACAATTAATCGTAAAAGCTAATAATCGATATAGCTGCAATTGATAGATCGAGTTTCATTGATTTATTTAGATTAAATATGCTATGATAGCACAACACACATAATCTATCGCTACTCATGTACCAATCGTTCATGACAATTACGGATAACTGAAATCATGGATAACAGTAGAAAAATTATATATCAAATTAAATTGTCATATTAATCGACATACAAATTTCATAATATTAAATATAAATCCACAAATACTTGAAATAAATAAGAATTTTAAATTAAGCCCAAAACCCATAATGATAAAAAAATCGAGGTAACAAAATTATCTTTTGAATCAGAAATAAAACTTAGCCAAGCATGGCTCAGTTTATAATATCCATGAAAAAATAGAAAAATAAATAAAAGATATGCAAACTAGTATTCTTGAGAAATTGAGAGAGAAAACCCTTCAGACCGTTACATGGAAAATGACCATTTTGTCTCCTTGCTCTTCATGTGAATAATGGTTAAAATTTTCTTGTTCAATTTGTTCGCCTCTTTTTTCTTTCGTATGTGTAGATTGTTTTTAATGGGGCCAATGAAATAAACCCATCAACTAAAGAAACCCTAGTGTAAAAAAAAAATACCAAAAAGAATATTAGATTTTTTTGAAATAAAAATCTATCTTATATTTAATTCTCTCAATAACAAAATCTTTTTCCAAATATTTTTCACAAGTCAAATACTATAATTAGGAGTTTAAAATCTGGTATTATCTTTGCAACTTTCGAACTTCAGATTCAGTTATGCAGACAGCTTAAGAATAGTCACAAGGCATTCACTTCTGAATTTTTTCTGCTTCAAGTCCTCTACAAATTTCATATTTGACAACTTTAATTGTGATATAGAATCAATTTTTTAGCCAATATTTATCCCAATATTATAAAAATTTCTCCTATAACAAAATAACTGTTAAAACATTCCATGTTCGCAATCTTATTTTGAGGTTAACAAAATTTGTTATTTTGTTTCTAATAATTTTACCTAAGTGCGCAGAAACTGGAATTGATCAGGATTCGAACTGATCAGTTATCGAGCCAAAACTGAAGCTATCGAGATGCAAACTGAAAATACCAACTGATCGCCCAAACTGAACCAGTTTAATTGATATATCAAAATGCTAGTTCAACTAATTGTCCAGCTGATAGGCAGTTCGGCAGAAGACCTTCAGAAGCCCGGCTAGCTGATGAAGAGCTCAACTGATGAAGAGCTCAACTGATGAAGAGTCCAGCTGACTAGTTCAACTGAAGCAGCGAAATCAGTTCAACTGACGAGCCAACTGATTTCACCGAACCAATATAAGATCAGTTCAACTGAGCAGTTCAGAACATCAGTTAGGAGCCGACCAGTTTGCAGAACACGACAAGCTTATCTAAGTGGAATCCAGCTGTGCACAACGGTATAAAAGCAATTGTATGATCAAAGTACAATAGTGAACGTTGCAGCAGTGCTTAAAGCCAAGAACAAATTCAAAATGCAACGAACATATTTGATGAGTCTTGGTGTACGGTCACATTGTCTCTATAAATACAAGATCAAGACCATCAACAAAAAAGTGTGAAAAATACACATGTGTGAAGAAAAACGAGAGAAGAAGGGCATGATCAACTCATATATGCTTCCAGAAGCAACCAGCTCAGATTTGAGAGAACACTTCAAAGTGTTATCAGCACGGTTTAGGAGCATTTTTTTCTCTCAGTGTGTGAGTATACTTTCGTATTGTAATCATATCAGTTCTCACACACACACACATACAATCACTCACATATATAGAGAGTAGAGCTTTTGAATAGCTGAGTGAGTCTTGCGCAAAGACAATAAACTTGTGTATGTAGGCTTTATCACATAGACGTTAAACAAGTGTCAAGTGGAAGGTGTTGCCTTCAGTTTAGGCTAGGAGTTCAGTTAGGCAGTAGGGTAAGTCCTAAGTTGAGTGGGTTTGTACAAAGCTTTGTATAAATCAAAGTCTTCAAGTGGATTCTACCCGAGATGGTAAAAGGGGTGATGTAGGAGCAGTTGAAGTCTCTGAACATCCATTAACATATCTTGTGTACTTAACTGTTTAACTATTGTTTTCAAACTGATTTGATCAGTTCAAGCTGTTATCATTTCAGTTCTCATCATAACTGAACTGATATATGCAAGAAATGATCCCCCTTATATCAGTTAATCAATTTAGACAAGTTAAAAGTTTTAAACTGATTTTCTTAACGAATGATTATTTCGAGTATTTTTCGATTGGTTTAAAACCAAACTCGATCTAATTCATCAGTGTTTACATTCTTAGAAAACGAACTATTGCAACTCATTGAGAATATTGTCTTTGAAGTACCTTCAAAGGTGCCCAAACCGTTCCATCGATTGGTATCAGAGCTAGTTATTTTAAAAAAGACATTTGAAAGCTAATATTTTAAAATATGTTTTATAATGTTATTTAAAATGGTTTTCAAAACCCTCTTAAAAACTTTATATGAGCTTACCGTGGGAAGAGAGAAGATTGTTGGATCTACAACTAACATTGTAGCCACTTCTCTTGACTCTGGATTTTGTTGTTTTAGCAACTTGCAGGGTATTGAGTTCAACTTACGGTAGAACAGCTAAACTGATCGGTGGACAAGATTTCAGTTGCCAGCCTACCAGTTCAGCTGATCAATAGACGAAACCCAGCTAAGCTGAAATGCTAAATGATTAAATTGGAGCTTAATCATTAGCAGTATACCGCCGCTTAACTGCCATATCAGATCAGAGTTGATGATCAATGCGGTTCAGCATCAGTTGAGTCCAGTTTGAGTCAGCTCGACTAGTTAGTCAGCACAGAGATCAAGTTCAAGGCAAATTAGCCGCTCTTCTGGTAAAAAGAGACTCAAGATCGTTACAGCATTTCAAAGCATTCAAGGCAACCGGTTATTGGTACATTTAGTTCTATTATGTATAAACTAACTGATATTTGATGTTGTTTAAAATCTGCTATTGTAGTAGCATTTCCCTTATATATGATGGTGTGCTTAATGTATAATACAAGGGACCCTTATTTGATTAAATAAACATCATGTTTATCCCGTTGGTTTGAATGTAACTGAACTGATATTTTCAGTTAATGTGTTGCCTAAACTGTTTGAATGTTTTGCTAAAACATCTTTTTAAATTGCGTTAATGATTATATTTTTAAGAGAAAGTTTTTAATTCAGTTCATGAGGGGGAATTTCTTTTAAAATTATCGCTCAAACTGAAAAATGTTTTAAACTCGTTTTTAAATTAAGTTCTTGAGGGGGAGCTTTCTTATCCCTCGAACAGAAAAATCTTTTTAATCGTTTAAAATTTTTTTTTATTCTCACAAAGGGGGAGAATCAGTTAAACTTTAAAATTTTAAATTGCTCAAGTTTTGTGATCATCAAAAAGAGAGAGATTGTTGGAACATTTAATGCTCGCAATCTTGATTTTGATGTTAAGAAACTTGTTATTTTGTTTCTAATAATTTTACCTAAGTGCACATAAATTGAAACTGACCAGGATTCGAACTTATCAGTTATCGATCCAAAACTGAAGCTATCGAGATACAAATTGAAAGTCCTAACTGATTGCCCAAACTAAACCAGTTCAACTGATATATCAAAAGGCCAGTTCAACTGATTGTCCAGCTGATATGCAGTTCAGCAGAAGACCTTCAGAAGCCTGGCTAGCTGATGAAGAGCTCAACTGATGAGGAGTCTAGCTGACCAGTTCAACTGAAGCAGCGAAATCAGTTCATTTGACGAGCCAACTGATTTCACCGAACCAATATAAGATCAGTTCAACTCACCAGTTCTGTAATGCCCGAGATTTTATCCTGTTAATCTGAGATTATTTAATTATAAATTGATGTGATTATAGAAGGACCACTCCGAGACCGGATTTGGGAAAGCATGTTGATTGCATGTGTGAAATCCAGTAGGTATCGCGCACATGCGCGGAGACGAGGTGCGCATATGCATGAGAAGCAAGTGCCGAGGCAGAAGACCTCGTGCATATGCGCGAGAAGAGGCGCGCATATGCGCGAGCAAGATTATGGTGCAAGCGCAGAGACAGTAGGTCTCGCGCATATGCGCCAGCATGGGACGCGCATATGCTCGAGATGGTGAATTTATCATTTGCCGAGACAGAGAGTCTCACGCATATGCGCCGGTGATGGTCGCGCATATGCGTGAGACGTGCAGTATAAAGAATAAGCCACTTGTTCTTGCCATGCAATAAAATGATAAGTTTCTCTTTCATTTCCATTTCAGAAGTTTAGCTGAAAGAAACCAAGAGAACTTCATAGAAAATTCTCAAGTTCTTCCTTGAATCTTAGAATTTGATTTTGCGAGATCCGACTGTCAGATTTTCAATCCGACTTTAGTTCTGTGCTTCTCTCGACAGAAACTTCAAAAGGACGTAAGTTTTACTACTTTTTTTATGGTTTGAAAATTTGATTTTGAAGGAATCATAATTTGATCTATATTATGTGTTCCTGAGTGTGTGATAATAGTATAATCGAAACCGGATTGAAGAACAGACACCGTATGAAATTGTTATCATTTTCCAGATTTGATTTCATTGAGATTATACATATTTTGAGAATATCAGATTGTATTTGTTATCGATTATGAGTTGTTGAGATTGGTATCTATTGAGATTGTATTGCCGGTATATTGAGATTGTGCTGTTATACCGTCGAAACAGAATTAGATTGAGATTGATCAAATCATGTCTTGAATTGAGTTGTATATTGATGTTGTACTTCTCGAATGTCATTCCAGATTGGTATTGAAGATTTCAAAGATAGAACAAAGCCAAACCCCGAGAAAAGAAATGTATAAATCAATGTTAAACCGGGAAGATACGACTCGAGTAAGAGATAGCTTGAGTTTCCCAAAACCACATACTTTATTGTATTTGCTTTGATGTTTGCAATTCATGAGATTGATATGCTTAGTCTATTGATTTATAGCAAAGCATGAGTTTGAGTCTTTGACAGAGGTGCCAGGTCACTGGACATTTGGTGTATATCGATGTGCTTAGGGAGTAGATCGACTCCTGTTGTAGAGATTCGATATAGAGAGCCAATGTCTGGGAATAAGAACGTACCACCATCTAGCTTGTAAGAGTAGGTGGGAGACTTGTTGTGTTCTTATTCAACCGGGATCCCTAGATAAGAGTCGAGTCAAGATTATGAGTCGCAGAGTTTGATTTTTTGTTTTGTATCGATTTATGATTTCGTAGACTACGATGCATATTGTTGTACAACTGTTATATGCTTTTGTATTTGAGTGTTTTCTTGAATGCTCGCAAGCGCACGATGTCAAGTTATAGTAAAATGTAATTTTGAGCACAAGTGTCGATCCCACGAGGAGTGTGTATAAAAATGTATATCAAGTCTTGTAATTAAAATAGTCTCAATTTTATTTAGAATAATCAATTAAAAGGTTGGTTTGCTTAATCGAATTAATTGAAAACAAAGGATTAATCTAATCACTGAATTGAAAAATAACAATGAGAAAAAATATCTAGAGGAATGATTTCACTAAGTTTCTACGATAATTCTTCTGGTTGTATTTAACTTCATGAATTCCTCTTATTTAATGGCTAAGAACACTTACATGTTTTATTTCTCCTTTCCCAAGTGACGAATAAAATGTATCAATCAAACTTCGATTCAATTATTACTAATAAAAATCTAAGTTTAACTGATAAATGCAACCAATGTTCTTACCTAAGCCTCGCTAAATTTATACGTCTTCCAAACGATATAAACATTAAACGATGTGTCTCTAATGATCTATAATCATAGTCCCTCTCCCGAGTTGTAAAATTAATCAGACAACACACAATTTATGACCAGTAAATTGCAGTGAAATAAATATAGAGAACACAATTAAACAAAAACGGAATTCAATCATCAAAATATCAACGTCAAATCATCGTATAGACAAAGCTACGTCAACCTCTAGAATGAAAATTTAGTTCATCACGGAATCCAAGCGAAAATAATACATGTTCACAGTTCTAGACATCACTACAAAATAAAGTAAAGAAGCGAAGGAAAAGATAGAAAATCCAAAGTGTCGTCTCTGTCCCCAGATCCGTCGTTCTTCGTATTTCGTGATCTCTCTTCGTCCGTCTTTCCAGTTGTGTGAAGTGCCTAAAACTCCTTTCTTGAAAATTTGCGGAAAATTAAAAATTTTTCTTTTTAAAAGAACTTAAATGGCCTCATTCATATAATCGACTGATGAATCAAGTTCAATGTTTAAAACAATAGCAGCGGAAGAAAATAAAGTTTTGCCAACAATAACAATTTAAAAATTATCCAACGACTGATAAAAATTGTTTGCGGAATAAAATAAAAATTGCTGCACTGAGGTCCTCGGGTGCCACTACTGCCGACCCAAGCTGGCTCACTGGTCCCCGCCCTCGGCCCTGGCCTCATCAGTACCTACAACAATCAAGTCTAGTGAGCCTAAAGACTCATCATGCATATATCACAGGTAACGAGTAAAAATCTGAATTAAAAATATGCATGAGTTAACATATCCTGTCCTGAGACATACTGAAAATAATCTGTACTGAGCAATTATAATACGTGCATAATTGAACTGGAAATCACTGTAAAAATATTTGCTCCTTGGAGCCTGTACTGAAATATCTGGTAAAATTTTCTGTTGAGATTATGTTTTACGCCTGTGGCCACTGCACTAAGCTGAACTGATCGGTAACTGGCTACCGGGGAGGCTGAAACTGAACTGAGCTGGCCGGTCACTGGTGACCGGGTGGTACCATACTGAACTGATCGGTCACTGGCGACCGTATAAAATAACACTCCCACATAGTGAATGAACCACAAGCCATATCGCATAAATCTCAAAAATAATCATTTTCTATTTAATGCACGTAAAATAATTAACTGGCATAATGAAAATTCCTGTAATTTTACCAACTGGATTGGATTGGATCGTTCCCAGGCTCGCTGCAACCTAACTATGCCATGAAAATTATGCAATAGCTTAAACTTGACCAACTATGCAATTTACGTTCAAAAGATGCGACTATGACGCCTAATGACTTCGCATTTAATCATGACTCCGAGCCAACCTGAACCGACACTGAACCGACGTATAGTCATGATTAAAATACGCTGAAAAATCATAAAATAATGTTCCTAAAATGATAGGGTCGAAATCTAGGTGGAATGGAGGCCAAAACACGAAACGCTCTTTCGAGAGTCAATTTGGCACATTGCACCGTAAATTCTCGTACGACCTCAAAAATGATCCAAATGACGAACGGTCAAAAACATGACCTTCCTAACTCAATGAGGCACTGTCCAGTTGAAGGCCATGGGCTAAAAGCCAACCAAGCACTCAAACGAGCCTTCTAAACGACACAGCAACTTGCTGTAATTTCCAGCAGCTGCGCAACTACAAGACTTGCGTTGGTTTCGAGACTATAGGCCATTAGGGGTGTGAACCACCGACCAGAGAATCTTACCAACATCCCAAGGAATGATTTGAACCATGGCTAAGGGCCCTAGGCCAGCCACAATCCGCATCACACCAAAACTCAACCGAAGGGTCCAACCGAGAGCAACGTGCATGCGTGTGTAGTGTTTATGCTATGATCGATGTCTCGTGTCATTCCAATGGCCATTTGATTGACCATGGCACGATCTAGACATCTAGGAGCATGATATGAACCGTGGCTAAGGGCCATAGGCCAACCAAGATCCACACCAAGCAAACACAAACCGAAACCATATGCTGAACAAAGGAAGAAGCCGAATGGGTATAGGGACTGTTTTGACGTTTTTATTAAAAACCGATGAACCATGGACCAAGCCACCAAAAGGGCAACTTAGTCACGTCTTAGACTTGCTAGGGGAGTGATTTAACCATGGCTATAGGCCCTTGGGGCAGCCAAGATCAGATCCACAACCCTTGACACAAAACTGAAATTTCGAAACACAAATCTGCGCCTATGGGAACTTGCTGCCATTCTGAATTTCCAGCAAGCATGGGGCTGGTTTGAATGGACCAAAATGGTCCTAATGCATCCTATTACGTGTCTAGGAGTCGCCTTGGGAGCCTGGAGTCGAACCAATCACCTGAAACTCACAAACCAAGAAAAACGTGAAGCTTGCCAAGGAAAAACGAAAATTCTGCATGTGTTGTTCCAAAATGCTTTGACATGGATCTCGATTTTTGCTTGAATAAACATGATCATGTACTGAAAAATAAATGATAATATGACTTGATTGAGGTTTGAAAGAAATCTAGACATGCCTGGTTTCGTTTCGAAAGAAAACGAACGAAACGACGACGACGCGGCACGGAGGAGGTGGAGCGCTTCTCTTGTTTACCTTTCTTGCTCTCGATTTTTCTTCCCTTGCTTCCTACTGAATTCCCACGGTTTTCCTCTCTCAAAAACACTCTGAATTTCGTGACTAAGGGAGGGGGAATGATGGTTAGGAGGGTGAGGGAAGTGGGTGCAAGATATAAGGAAAGAATCAAGACCAAGTCTTCTCATTTTTGAATTTTGAATTATGGTTTGATATCAAATGAGTTGGTGGATGCTTCTAGGAGGTAGTGGCTGATTTTTGCTTAATTTCTAGTCTAGGATATGTCCATTAATTAATTAAATTGTGCTCCCAAAAATCCTAGAATTATCCTACTAATTACATGCAAAGAATTGGTCAAAGTTGATGAGTTGGAAAATGAATCTTCTAGCACTAAGGGTGGCCAAAAAATGCATAATAAAATAAAGGGGAATGTTGATTATCTAGTCAACTAATAGTCCTTGAAAGCCTTACTAATCCTTTAAATAATTTAGTGAACTAACCCCTTAATTAAGTAACTTAAATGAGCTCATTTCTTAATCACCTCCAATAATTTAAATTAAAATCCTCAACTAACTTAAATAATTCCTTAAACTTCTTTTTAACTTAAATGAACTTACTTGCTAGCTAAATTAACTTCTGGAAATATTTCTCAAATCTTAAATTCTATCTCAAAACTCCAACTCCAGTCCGGCCTCACTGAAATAACTGAAATGCTAAAAATCAAACTACTGAACTGAAATAATGAATAATTAACTTCAAATAAATGCATTTAAAATAATCATGCAATGAAGTCAATTAAATTTAAAAATCTAGAATTATGCACGGCTTATACGTCTACTGACTTACGGGTTCTACAAGTTGTGCGTGTGTTCTGTTCTCCCACGGCGGCTGATTTTTCTCGTGTGTTTCTTTCCCAAGGCCGCTCCCCTCGTTCTGACCTAACTCGCGCATTTTATAAGATTTCTGAACGCCGCGCGCGGTTGCGCGAGAAATGGCGCGGCTGCTTCTGCTCGCTGGCCCGTGCATGTGTGTGCGCGGTTGCGCATTAAGTCGCGCGGCCACGCGTAAGTGTCTGGTAATTCGTCTGTATTGGTGCGCGCGCGCCTGCGCGTGATGTGGCGTGGCCGCGAGCAAGTCTCTGGCCGATTCTTTCATGTATGTGCGCACGGCTGCGCGTGAAGTGGCGCGGCCGCGCGAGAACTTCCGTCGATCCTCTTGTGTATCATTGCGCGCGGCTGCGCGTGATCTCGCGCAGCTGCGCGTGATCTCGCGCAGCTGCGCGTGATCTCGCGCAGCTGCGCGCGAGGTTCTGTCCGTTAGTGTGTTGGTTGTGCACTTATTTTCTTGGCTCACTTGGCTTCGTGTCCGATTTTTCTCCATTCCTGAAATGACAACAAAAACCAACCAAAAACACATAATTCTGTTCGAAACAAGCATAATTCAAACTGGATTCTAATATAAGTTAAGTGCAAATCTTGCACTTATCATTACAAAGAGTATTTGAATCATTACAACTCCTTTTAGCGCATTTAACTTTTTCTTTTCCTTTCAAGGAGTATTTGAATCATTACAACACCCATGAACTTATTTCTCTCAAAATTAGGTAAGACAATAAGTGTATAAGCTTCATTAGGTAGTCGTTGTGGGAAGTAGAATAGATACAAGTTGGGGCTAATTGTATGTCATTGACATACACCACTTGATTTTTAGTAGGCTCAACATGGGACACTAGGGATATTTCATGTTCATTTGGTAGGCTCGAAGGCTCAAAACGGCTCCAAAGATCGCCTAAATCATTCATATGTCACATATTATCCGTATTTCGCCTCGAAAAGTGTTCAAGCAAGTTCTAGATTTCCGTCAATCCATTAGTAAACTAATACAAACTAATCACATGCATTTGTTCAACCAAAATGATATACGAGGTAGGTACACAAGAAATTGTAAGCATCTCAATTAATTCGAAGTGCAAAGGGTTACAATTGACAGTAAACAAAGAACAGAGGCCCAAAGATATTGTGAAAAAAAATTGCCTAGATCATTTTCATGTTTGCAAAAGTGTCAATCAATGTCATGCAAGAATTATCAAAAATCAGATCTCCCTCATCTATTTAGCATCACAGGCATGCAACTTGTCTCTAAGCCACGATACTATCAACAAACACGACAGTGCAAAATAATTGTGACTCCTAAGTTATCATGAACACATATATACTTTAGGATCGCAATTCAATTTTCATCATCGGTCACACATTTTACTTATTCATGACTTTTCCTAACAAATCTAGCATGCAATAAATAAAAACTAAAGAAAGAAAAAAAATCAATTTAACTACTGAGCAATAAAAAAAAATTCTAACAAGCAAGCAAGCAATTTCACCCCCCCAACTTAAAGTATGCATTGTCCTCAATGTATAGAAATAAAGAACACGACAACACATACCTCGCGCACGAGTGTCAGAACTCGGGGCTCGAGTTGTCGTCCGCAGCATCTTCATCATCCTCGTCCATGGGCTGCGGCGGTGATAGATCTGGTGGTGGGTACAATTAACAACTAAGGGAGTAAAATAAAATAAAATAATAAAAACAAAATGAATGCTAAAAAATAAAAATTGTGGGTTGCCTCCCACACAGCGCTTGGTTTAACGTCGTCAGCCCGACCGTCACTATACTGCTCAAGGTGGGTCGTATGATTTCTTGGATGCCCTTATTGCCACTAGTTGACCTTCAACTTCCATGGTCATCTTTCCTCGTTTCACGTCAATGATGGCTCCAACTGCAGCCAATAATGGTCGTCCTAGAATGACGTGAACGTTTTGACTATTCCCCATGTCAAGCACCACAAAATCTGCTAGAAGCCTTATTTTATCAATCTTAAGTTCAACATCTTCCACAATACCCAGCGGTGTCCTGACCGATTTATCTGCCATCTGCAAGCTTAGTCCTGTGGGCTTTATCCTGCTCAATCCAAGTTTCTCGTAAAGAGAACTTGGCATTATATTCACGCTCGCTCCTGAATCACATATAGCTTTTTCCCCAAATTTACCCTTTATTTCACATGGTACTACAAATTCTCCGGGGTCTTGTAGCTTCTGAGGAAGATTTACTTGCCTGCCCTTATCATCTCCTCCAGTAAGTGCCACATCTTCCTGCTATGCAGACTGAATATTAGAGTGTAGGGTCTTGAGATCTTCAAGACATTTTTTCTTGTGAAATTCAGCTTGTAATTGTAAAAATCTCTGGGGATAGGGGAGCAAAGAAAGATCAATACATTGATCAAAATCATAACTCATACCTTTCGTACCTCGGTTTCTTTTGGTTGAAATTAGCTTTTCATCCCGAATAGGTGTGGGTTCAACCTCCTTCTTTTCTCTGCCTACCACACCAAACTCTTCACGTTGTATAAAAATGGCATTCACTTCTCTCATATTTGGGTCTACAGTCTTTTGGACTGTGCCTGTCGGTTGAGATGTGAGTTGCTTTGTTATCTGCCCCACTTACGACTCAAGGATTTTCAAGGTAGCTCCAATACTTGCCATGTGGGTCTCTAGGTTGTCAAGCCTAGACTCAGTCCTAGCCATCCTCTTACCAGATTCAGAAACGAATGTCCCAACCAAATCTTCAAATGATGGTTTCCCTTCCCCATTTGATGTATTGAACCCCGGTGGATGATTCAATACATTCTTATTATTTTCGTATGAAAAATTCTCATGATTTCTCAATCCCGGATGATAAGTATTAGGGGAATGGTTACCTCGATATCCTCCATATCCTCCAAAGTTTTTGTTGTTGATGTATTGGACTTCTTCAAGAAAATGTGGTTCTTCAACAACAAGCGGTGGTCCTTCAGTGTTTGATGTACTCACTTTATTCATGGTTGCTATCTGTGTAGTCAATGCTAATACTTGCGTAGTGAGTGATGTGATTGGATCCACAGCATAAACTCCAGCTGTCCTCGGTACTCCTGACCTCTCAGACGGCCATTGGTAGCTATTAATAGTCATTTGCTCAAGCAAGTCATAGGCTTGAGCAGGCGATTTGGCAAAGATCGTGCCACCTGCCGCTGCATAAACCCCAACTGCCCTCTTCACTCCAGATCTCTGAGACGGCCATTGGTAGCTATTTATAGTCATCTGCTCAAGTAGATCATAAGCTTGCTCAGGAGATTTGGCAAAGATCGTGCCACCTGCCGCTGCATCCACTGTCGTCCGTGTCTGATCATTTAACCTGTTATAGAATAATTCGATTTGCACCCAGTCTTCAAAGCCATGATTCGGGCACTTCCTCAATAACTCTTTATATCTTTCCCATGCTTCGTACAACTGCTCAAAATCAGTCTGCCTAAAAGTACTTATCTCAATCTTTAACTGTGCAGACTTTGCAGGGAATTTCGTCGCTAGCTCCTGCCATGTCGTAATACTTCCCAAGGGAAGCGATTGGAGCCATCCTCTTGCTTGATCTCTGAGAGAAAACGGAAACAAGCGCAGTCGAATAATATCATCAGAAACACCATTTATTTTTACCGTGTCCGTTATCTCCAAGAATGTTCTGAGATGTAGATGAGGATCTGCAGTAGCGGCTCCCCCAAACTGGTTCTGTTGAACCATGTTTATCAATGCGGGCTTAAGCTCGAAATTGTTGGCGTTGATGGTTCCTCTAGCAATGCCAGAATAGTGCGCGTTGATCACTGGTTAGAAGTGATCTCTGATTGGTATAGCCTCAGGCGGCATCTGTCGGTCATTTTCTTTGTGTTCAGCCATTGCTCGGATCTCTTCCATTCTTGCTTTTCTTAATTTTCTCGCAGTTCTTTCGATCTCCGGGTCAAAAATCAGCAAGTCTGAGTTTTGCAATCTTAGCATACACTGTCAAGCAGGAAAAAATGAAAAACTCAGTCAATGTAAAATAAAATAAAAATAAAAGCTCTAAATTAAAATCTAGACTAATTGGTAACAATACTGATATAAATTCAAATTTTGACACTCCCCGGCAACGGCGCCAAAAACTTGTTGCGTGTTTTCTTAAATGCTCGCAAGCGCACGATGTCAAGTTATAGTAAAATGTACTTTTGAGTGCAAGTGTCGATCCCACGAGGAGTGTGTATAAAAATATATATCAATGCTTGTAATTAAAATAGTCAAGACTTTATCTAGACAAATCAATAATTAGATTGGTTTGTTTGAACGAATTAATTAAAAACAAAGGATTAATCTAATCACCGAATTGAAGAATAACAATTAAGAGTAACAATTAGAGAAAATATCTAGAGAAATGATTTCACCAAGTTTCCACGACAATTATTCCCAGTTAAATTTATATTTCTGAATTCCAATTATTTAATGGCCAAGAACACTTAAATATTTTATTCCCCCTTTCCCAAGTGACGAATAAATTGTATCAATCAAACTTCGATTCAATTATTCCTAATAAAATCTAAGTTTAATTGATAAATACAAACGAATTTCTTACCTAAGCCTCGCTAAAGTTATACGCCTTCGGAACAATATAAACATTCAAAGATGTGTTTCTAATGATCTACAATCCTAGTCCCTCTCCCGAGTTATAGAATTAATCAAACAACTAACAATTTATGGCCAGTAAATTGCAGTGAAATAAACACTGAGAAACACAATTAAATATGAAATGGAATTCAATCATATAAAATAACCATGTCAAATCATCGTGTCCACAAAGCTACATCATTCTCTAGAATGGAAAATTAGCTCATCACGAAATCCAAGCGAAAACAAGACATGTTCAAAGTTTTAGACATCGCAACACAGTAAAATAAAGAAGCGAAGGAAAAGATAACAAATCCGAAGCGTCTTCTCCGTCCCCAGATCCGTCGTTCTTCGTATTTGTGATTGTTCTTCGCACTTTAGATCTTCGTCTCGTGTCCGCGTCTCTATCCCGTGAGCTTTTCTCTCCAAATTGGTGTTTTTCTCGTGTTCTTTTCTCCCACGGCGGCTCGATCTCCCATTTCTGACCTAGCTCGCGCATTTTATAAGATTATGGACGCTCGGTGCGCGCGGTGGCGCATGATCTCGCGCGGCCGCACGCGTCTTTCTGCTCGCTGGCCCATGTATATGTGCGCGCGGTCGTGCATGAAGTCGCGCGGCCGCGCGCAAGCTTCTGCCTTGGTTGCGTGTCTGCGCGCGCGGGGCTGCGCGTGAAGTGGCGCGACCACGCGCGCCTCTGTTCTTCGTTCTTCATTTGTGCGCGCGCGGCTGCGCGTGATGTGGCGCGACCGCGTACGCGCCTCTGACCGGTGGCGTGCTCGTGGATGTGCATTTCTTGGTCCACTTGGCTTCGTTTCCATTTTTCTCCATACCTGAAATGACAATCAAAACAAGCCAAAAACGCATAATTCCGTTCGAAACTAACATAATTCAATATGAATTCTTATATAAATTAATTGCAAATCTTGCACTTATCAAATCCCCCAAACTTGAACTTTTGCTAGCCCCGAGCAAAATAAAATAAAAGCTAATAATTAAACAAAAATTACGCAAACTACTAAAGTCATGGATATGCGAAAAGTGATATTGACCTACGAATTATCTAGATTCATGTAATTCACGATTTTTCAAGAGTCACGTGTGTGTGTGGTATATCAATGTTCGTTTACCCAATCGAATGCTCAAATAGAGTTGCAATGCCCATTCGCCTTACAGAATCAAGAAATCATCAGTTCAGTTCAACTCACATTCCATCAACATATAAATTTGCATTCACAGATCACATAGGACTTTATCGGTGATTATTCGGCTCGAAAGATGGTCAACACAAGTATGCCAAAGATGAAATCACGCAATGAGATGCTTGCACGCAAGTGATTAAAGTCTATACTCGTTGACAATGTTTTTCAGGTATCCATAGGCTTGACTTAAACAACTTTTCTCCACTATTATATTGGATAAATGTGACAAGGTTAATAGGTCTTGTAGGCTTGTAACGTTAGGCCACGGCTCACGGCTACAATAAAGGGTATGAAAATCAAAATTTGAGAGAAATAATCAAATCTTCATCATTTTCACTATCATTTCGTTCACCATCACTTTATGCTTTCTTCCCCATCATATCCTCCATTTTTTAACTTTTCCTTTTTAACCACTTTTGTTGGATTCATTCCCTTGATTGTTTCTCGTTCTTTTTTTTTTATCAACTCCTTTTTGCACACTTCAATTTTTCTTTTCTTTTCAAGGAGTATTTGAATCATTACAATACCCATGAACTTATTTCTCTCAAAATTAGGTAGGGGAATAAGTGTATAAGCTTCATTAGGTAGTCGTTGTGGGATGTATAATAGATACAAGTGGGAGCTAATTGTATGTCATTGACATACACCACTTGATTATTAATAGGCTCAAAATGGGACACTAGGGATATTTCATGTTCATTTGGTAGGCTCGAAGGCTCAAAACGGCTCCAAAGATTGCCTAAATCATTCTTATGTCACATATTATCCGTATTTCGCCTCGAAAAGTGTTCAAACAAGTTCTAGATTTCCGTCAATCCATTAGTAAACTCATACCAACTAATCACATGCATTTGTTCAACAAAAAATGATATACGAGGTGGGTACAAAAGAAATTCTCAGCATCTCAGTTAATTCGAAGCTCAAAGGGCTACAATTGATAGTAAACAAAGAACAAATGCCCAAAGATATTGTGAAAAAAATTGCCTAGATCATTTCTATGTTTGCAAAAGTGTCAATCATTGTCATGCAAAAATTACCAAAAATCAGATCTCCCTCATCTATTTAGCATCATAGGCATGCAACTTGTCTCTAAGCAACGATAGTATCAACAAACACGACAGTGCAAAATAATTTTGACTCCTAAGTTATCATAAACACATATATACTTCAGGATCGCAATTCAATTTTCATCATCGGTCACACATTTTACTTATCCATGATTTCTCCTAACAAATCTAGCATGCAATAACTAAAAAAACTAAAGAAGAACAAAAAAATCAATTTAACTACGGAGTAATAAAAAAAAAATAATAATTTAAACAAGCAAGCAAAAATTCACCGCAAAAACTTATTGCGTGTTTTCTTAAATGCTCGCAAGCGCACGATGTCAAGTTATAGTAAAATGTACTTTTGAGTGCAAGTGTCGATCCCACGAGGAGTGTGTATAAAAATATATATCAATGTTTGTAATTAAAATAGTCAAGACTTTATCTAGACAAATCAATAACCATATTGGTTTGTTTGAACGAATTAATTAAAAACAAAGGATTAATCTAATCACCGAATTGAAGAATAACAATTAAGAGTAACAATTAGAGAAAATATCTAGAGAAATGATTTCAACAAGTTTCCACAATAATTATTCCCAGTTAAATTTATATTTCTGAATTCCAATTATTTAATGGCCAAGAACACTTAATTATTTTATTCCCCTTTTCCCAAGTGACGAATAAATTGTATCAATCAAACTTCGATTCAATTATTCCTAATAAAATCTAAGTTTAATTGATAAATACAAGCGAAGTTCTTACCTAAGCCTCGATAAAGTTATACGCCTTCCGAACGATATAAACATTCAACGATGTGTTTCTAATAATCTACAATCCTAGTCCCTCTCCCGAGTTATAGAATTAATCAAACAACAAACAATTTATAGCCAGTAAATTGCAGTGAAATAAACATAGAGAAACACAATTAAATATGAAATGGAATTCAATCATATAAAATAACCACGTCAAATCATCGTGTCCACAATGCTACATCATTCTCTAGAATGGAAAAGTAGCTCATCACGTTCAACGTTTTAGACATTGCAACACAGTGAAATAAAGAAGCGAAGGAAAAGATAACAAATCCGAAGCGTCATCTCCGTCCCCAGATCCGTCGTTCTTCGTATTTGTGACTGTTCTTCGCACTTTAGATCTTCGTCTCGTGTCCGCGTCTCTATCCCGTGAGCTTTTCTCTCCAAATTGGTGTTTTTGTGTTCTTTTCTCCCACGGTGGCTCGATCTCCCGTTTCTGACCTAGCTCGCGCATTTTATTAGATTATGGACGCTCGGTGCGCGCAGTGGCGCATGATCTCGCGCGGCCGCGCGCGCCTTTATGCTCGTTGGCCCATGTATGTGTGCGCGCAGTCGCGCGGCTGCGCGCAAGCTTCTGCCTTGGTTGCGTATCTGCGTGCGCGCGGCTGCGCGTGAAGTGGTGCGACCGCGCACGCGCCTTTGGTCTTCGTTCTTCATTTGTGCGCGCGCGGCTGCACGTGAAGTGGCGCGACCGCACGCGCGCCTTTGACCGATGGCGTGCTCGTGGCTGTGCATTTCTTGGTCCACTTGGTTTCGTTTCCACTTTTTCTCCATACCTGAAATGACAATCAAAACAAGCCAAAAACGTATAATTCCGTTTGAAACTAACATAATTCAATATGAATTCTTATATAAATTAAGTGCAAATCTTGCACTTATCAATATGTTTATATGAACTGCATGTATTCGTTGTTTATACTGGGAATACATTTCTCACCGGAGTTATCCGGCTGTTGTTGTGTTTGTATGTGTGCATGACAACAGGTGGGACAGGATCAGGGTCGAGAAGAGCTTGATAGATCGAGATTAGAGTGGAGATCCGGGCTTAGAAGTAGATCTGGCTTTGAACATTTGGTATGTAGTTGTTGAACAGTAGTTTATTATGACTTTTTGTTGTACAAGACTTGTACTTTGGATCATGTTGTAGATATTAAACTTGATCTTGTAATTTGAATGAGATGAGACTACTTGTTATAGAAATTTGTACTCTTGTTTATAAGGTGTTCAACATTAAAAAAAATAAAAAAAATTCATGACCCCGTTTATTTCATTGATCCATTTAATCCTAATGATGATTAAGAAGAATGAGTTATCGTCCGGGTCCCCACATCGGTTGGTATCATAGCTGTCCTTTCCTTAGACTAGGATAGAAGCGAGTGAGCGGGGTTGATTGTAACGACCCATTACAGGCCCAGTGGACCGTCCATACGGCCCACTGCCCCGATCGACCCAAGGCTATCCCGATCTTGGGCTCCCTCAAAGGGGCCTTTTCCCTCACGGGCTTTCCATAGGCGTCGTACGGGTTACTCATAGGACTCTCCACACCAGGTTGGTGGAGTGATATCTTCCCAAGTTTCGAACCCATGACCTCCTGGCATAAGTACATAGTTCAAAGAGACTTGGTACCAGTTGGGCTTTTTATTGTAACGACCCATTACAGGCTCAGTGGACCGCCCATACGGCCCACTGCCCCGATCGACCAAAGGTTATCCCGATCTTGGGCTCCCTCAAAGGGGCCTTTTCCCTCACGGGCTTTCCATAGGCATCGTACGGGTTACTCATAGGATCTTCCCCTCCTTACCAAGGGGTTTCTTTCGCCTCCCCAGGACTCGATCCCATGACCTATAGGATAAGTACATAGATATCAAAAGTCCTGGTACCAGTTGAGCTACTAAATGTAACACTCGAGACTAAAATGCATACTTAGTGCGGAAGCTTTAAAATATAATTTGGAGAAAATGTATACTTTAAAGAAATTTGGGCAGGATCTCCCCGTAAATAGGACATGCTACATGTCTCAAGCAACACCTAAACATATGCAAAACATTTTCATATACATCAGATACCATTTCATATAGTATCCACACATATTTTTAATTCAAAAACCAAAACAACATTTTCAAGGTTTCCCAAAATAACCAAAAGTTCAACACATCAAAATAGCATCCAACCACTATCTCCAAAGTTTGGCATATTCCCTTCTCTCGCTTCGACAACTCAGGGATGATCAGTCTTTCTTACCTGTACCTGCATCACATGAACATAACTGGAATGAGTATAAAACTCAGCAAATGGAATCAATAATAACAAGGTACATATATATCATTTTATTGTAAAACATAAAATGTATAGCCTCAATTTCATTTTCTTGAAAACATTATCCTTCTCATTTCATAAACGTCGAATCATCATTAATATCATCCGTCAAGAATTATAATACAACAATACATAGGGATGATATTCATTTCATTGATCAACTGAAGAATTGATAGTTCTTATAAGATAGTTCATTCATTGCTAACCCTCTTCGTAAAAACGAATCTTATAGGAGGGACATGTACCTCTGCATAAAATGCATCTTATAAGAGAGCACATGTTTTCATCGTTAATTGGCCAATTACATAGCGGATTTAGAATTGCCAGGAGCAACACCGCTACTATTACTATCAATCCAATCATTCAATCATATAAAACTTCATTCATGTATTTTATCGAACACCTTAGAGGCATCATTTAAAGTTTAACTCCTTTCATTCAAAAATGCATATAATTGCACTACCATATATACATATTTACATATATATATCATGAATGGAATTTTAAAGGAGTTAACGTCATAAAATCATCAAAACACATACATATAGGATCATGTGATGCATTTAAGAATTGATTCCACTTACAACACTTGGAGCACTTGATTTCCTAAACCTTGACGATGATCCTACAACAATAAACCCAAATAATAACCTTAAATTACCATTTAATCCAATACATCATCACAACTATCATCCCCTAACTCCAACATCTTCAATAACTCAAGAACAAGAAGAAAAACCACTTACCTTAGCTCCTTTCCCTAAAAAGATGAAGTTCCAACTCCGGATTGAAGATTAATTGCTTAAAATAAAGATTGGAAAAATAGGAAAATGAAGAACCCTTACCTTACACGATGGAGAAGAGAAAGAAAGAGAAGGGAAATGAGAAAAATGAGAGTCTCCTTCGATTTTATGCCTAAAATGACCCAAAACACGTTTTTAAACATTGCTGGCCGCCCGGGCGGACATCTTTTTCCGCCCGAGCGCGGAACTCTCGGCCAAAATACATTTTTCTCGAACAAGGCCCGCCCGGGCGCACATCTTTTCCCGCCCGGGCGCGCGCTCTGCGCACAACCCCTTCAAAGATTGCTTCCGAAACGCCTCTTCCCTTCATAATTTGGAAAAGTGGTAATCTGGAAAGTTGTAGCTCTATGTCTTAGCTTGCATCTCCATTTAGTTTCATGTCATTTGGAGGGGTCTGAGTAAAAGGTTATGCTAAATCTCCCAACATGTGTCACTGGAGGAACGACGAAACACATGACACACTTCGGGGCACTTTTGGCTTACCTTCCACAATGATTTGAACAAAACTCAAAATAAGAAAATTATAGATTTATATCTTATCTTTCTAATGGAAGTGGCCTCACCTCATTTGGATCAATATACAAAACATTATGCTAAAAACCACAACTACTGCCACAGTTTCATACCGTTTCAGCACTTCCATTACCTATTTGGCTAAGGATCAACTTTCTATTCTACCCATCCATTCTTTGTTTCATTCTATATCATTCAATACCATTCATATCATATCTTGAAGCCATAAACCATCACCATTACACTACATATCCCAAACGATCATCATAATAAACCATAAAAGTAATAATGAACATACTTAATCATAATAATTACCTTACATCATATGCATACAAATGTCTGGGTGTTACATAGATTGAGTTTTCTTTCCTGCTTTTGCAATGCTAGCATCATAGCATCGTATCATGACAGCATGTTTTATTGCTTTAGAAAATATATGTTTACCTGATTATCTGATTTGATTGGAAATGTGTATTATTGAAAGAATGAATTAGAACCGATTCTTGATCAAAGGTATGATGATCAGAGGAGGACTAAGACAGATTTGTTATATTTGGTTACTAACCTTTTTGATAATCAGATATGCCTCCTCGAAGAATCCCAGAACATTGTAGTACCTCAAATAATCTGATAAATGTTACAGCACCACCCATGGAAACATTGCTGAAGAGATTTCAGTCGTTCAAACCAGCGACTTTGAAGGGCATTGAGAATTCTATTGATTGTGAGAGTTGGCTTGATGACATTGAAATGCTGTTTGATTCTCTTGATTACACAGATGAACGAAGAGTTAGACTGATTGGGCATCAATTGCATGACGTTGCAAAGAATTGGTGGCTCACAACCAAGAGGGCTTTGGAGCATCGAGGTACAGTTATTACTTGGAAGATCTTTAAAACAAAATTCTATCAACGATTCTTCCCAGTATCATACAGAAAAGACAAGGGTGCAGAGTTTGCTAATCTGAGACATGGTCATTTGAACATTGAAGAATATGTGTACAAATTCTCTACCTTGTTACGATTTGCTCCCCATGTTGCTGAGAATGATGAAGCAGTGGCTGATCAGTTCATTAATGGATTGAATCCTGAGATCTTTACACTGGTAAATGCAGGGCGACCAAATAATTTTGCTGATGCTTTGAATAGAGCAAAAGGAGCTGAAGCAGGCCTGATTAGGCATAAAAGAGCTTCGTATGTTGCTTCAACACCGAAGCAGCAACAAACCTCAGCTTAGTTCCACCAACCCCCTCCCAGATTTGATAGTGGTTGTAGCAGCAGTGTAAAGAAAGATAATTTGAAAGCCCGAGGGAAACAGTTTAAGAAGTCTGGTAGTAGTTCATCTAGCTCCAGTGGTTCACGACAGAGCCAGAGTTATACAGGGGTCTATTGCAGAACTTGTGGAGGAAGACATCCCACAGAGCAATGCCAAGAAGTGTTTGGTAGTTGCAACATCTGTCGACAGCAGGGACATTTTGCCAGAGTCTGTCCACAGCGAGGTTCTCAACGATCCCAGGAAGCAAAATCATCTGGATTAGTGGCTCAGACTGAAAGACGATCATCTGCTGTTCACTCTTTCCAGCCACCTACTACTCAGTCACAGCAGAGGCCAGGAGGAAGCCAGATTGTTAGCCAGCCTCCGAGACAGCAGGCCCGAGTGTTTGCATTGACTGAAGAACAGGCCTAGGAAGCAACTGATGATGTTGTTGCAGGTAACTGTTCTCTTTGTGGTTACTCTGCTTATGTATTGATTGATACCAGTGCATCCCATACGTTTATTTCTGAGCGATTTGCATTGTTACATGATTTGCCTGTTGAGTCATTATCTGCTGTAGTATCTGTCTCTTCACTTTTGGGGAGATGTCTTATATCAGTGAAGTCTATTAAACGTAGGATACTGCAGTATGATGGGAATGAGATTGATTTAGGTTGTATTGTACTCGGTTTGTTTGATTTTGACTGCATTATCGGTATTGATATGCTGACCAAGTACAGAGCTACCGTAGATTGTTTCCAGAAAATTGTAAGATTCAGACCTGAGATGGCTGATTAATGGAAATTTTACGGTAAGGGTTCTAGAGCTAGAATTCCTTTGATATCTGTGTTGTCTATGACTCGATTATTACAGAAAGGAGCAGAGGGATTCCTTGTGTATTCAGTAGATGTACTGAAATCGAGCCCGTCATTGGCAGATTTGCCAGTGGTATGTGAGTTTGCTGATGTTTTGCAAGATGAGATTCTGGGTTTGCCTCCAATCCGAGAAATAGACTTCAGCATTGAATTGATACCAGATACTGTTCCTATTTCCAAAACTCCATACAGAATGGCACCGATTAAATTGAAAGAATTGAAAGAACATCTAGAAGATTTACTAGCTAAGGGTTACATTAGACCGAGTGTTTCTCCTTGGGGCACTCCAGTACTATTTGTCAGAAAGAAAGATGGTTCAATGAGACTCTGCATTGACTATCGACAACTGAACAAGGCTATGATAAAGAATAAATATCCTTTGCCTCGTATTGACGATTTATTTGATCAGTTGCAGGGTTATTCTGTTTATTCATATATCGATATGAGATCTGGATATCATCAAATGAGAGTCAAAGATTCTGATATATCGAAAACAGCTTTCAGAACCAGGTATGGCCACTATGAGTTTATAGTCATGCCATTTGGTTTAACTAATGCTCCAGCTGTATTTATGGGTTTGATAAACCGTATATTCCAGAGATATCTTGATGATTTTGTGATTATCTTTATTGACGATATTCTGATTTATTCCAAGAATATGATTGATCATGCTGAGCATTTGAGAACTGTATTGAGAATTCTGAGAACTGAGAAATTATATGCAAAGCTGTCTAAATGTGAATTTTGGCTGAGACAAGTTGTATTTTTGGGACACATTATATCTGGAGATGGTATTTCTGTTGATCCTAGCAAAGTTGAAGCTGTGATCAGTTGGCCTAGACCGACATCAATTCCAGAGATACGCAGTTTTATGGGTTTAGCAGGCTACTATCATCGATTTATTAAAGATTTTTCCAGTATTGCTAAGCCAATTACTCAGTTGACTCAGAAGAATGCCCCTTTTGTTTGGTCAGAAGCGTATGAATCCAGTTTTCTAGAGTTGAAGAAGAGATTAAACAGCGCTCCGGTGTTGACTATTCCATCAGGTACTGGTGATTTTGTTGTTTATTGTGATGCTTCTCACAGAGGAATAGGTTGTGTTTTGATGCAGCGAGGACATGTTATTGTCTATGCCTCGAGACAATTAAAACCACATGAGATTCGCTACCCGATTCATGAACTTGAATTGGCTGCCATTGTATTTGCATTGAAGATCTGGCGACACTAGTTATATGGTGAGAAATTTGAAATCTTTTCTGATCACAAGAGTTTGAAATATCAATTTTCACAGTCAGAATTGAATTTGAGACAACGAAGATGGCTTGATTTATTGAAAGATTTTGATTGTGAAATCAAATACTATCCGGGAAAATCAAATGCAGCAGCTGATGCACTGAGTCGAAAGGTATGTTCTTTATCCTTATCGACGATTGGTGTTTCGAATTTGATTGAAGATTGATGTCTTTCTGGATTAGTATTTGAGACAGATTATCAACCTCTGAGATTGTATGCCATTCAAGTTGAACCAAAGTTGATTTTTCGAATTAAAGAAGCACAGAAAGTTGATCAGAATGTTCAGAACTCGATTTTGATGGTCAGATCAGGGCATCAATCAGAATATCAGGTTCGTGATGATGTGTTATATGTGAATAATTGACTTGTTGTGCCAGATGTTTCAGACTTGAGATAGCAGATTTTGACAGAAGCGCACTGTAGTTGTTTTAGTATTCATCCTGGTGGCAGAAAAATGTACAATGATCTGAAGAAACAATTTTGGTGGAAACAGATGAAAGCAGACATTGCAGAGTTTGTATCCAAATGTTTGAATTGCCAACAGGTGAAAGCAGAAAGGAAGGAACCAGGAGGTCTGTTACATAGCTTATCTATTCTAGAATGGAAATGTGATCACATTTCCATGGATTTTGTTACGAAGCTACCACGATCCTCCCGAGGTTGTGATGCAATTTTGGTCGTTACTGACAGATTGACCAAATCAACATGTTTTATTCCTTATAGAATGACGTACAGACATGACCAGATGGCAGAGATTTATGTCAGAGAAGTGGTCAGATTGCATGGTGTGCCTAAGTCTATTGTATCAGATCGCGATCCTCGATTTACTTCGCACTTTTGACACAGTCTACAACAAGCTCTAAGCAAGAAATTACAGTTGAGTACTGCATATCATCCTCAGACAGACGGACAGTCAGAGCGGACTATCCAGACATTGAAGGATATGCTGAGAGCTGTAGTGCTAGGCTTTGGGACTAGTTGGCAAGATTCTTTGCCACTTTGTGAATTTTCATACAACAACAGCTATCAGACGAGTACAGAGATGGCTTTGTTTGAAGCGTTGTACGGCAAGAAGTGCAGATCCCCTCTTTATTGGGATGAGATATCTGAGGTACCTGAACTTGGACCTGATATGATACAAGAGATTACTGAGAAAGTGAAGCTGATTCAGCAGAGAATGAAGACAGCTCAAGATAGACAGGCCAAATATGCGATTATTCGACGTCGACCGTTAGAATTTGAACAAGGAGACAGAGTACTCTTGAAGATTTCTCCTTTCAAATGCATTGTCAGATTTGGCAAAAAAGGAAAATTATCTCCACGCTATATTGGGCCATATGAGATTCTGGAGAAGATAGGTACTCGTGCCTATCGACTCGCTATTCCTCCTTCTTTATCTGGGATACATGACGTCTTTCATGTATCTATGCTGAGGAAATATCTTCCTGATGCTTCTCATGTTCTTTAGCCAGACGAGGCAGAACTTGATGAAACTCTGAGTTATTTTGAAAAACCGATCCATATTCTAGATCGTAAAGAAAAACAGCTCATAACGAAGACTATTCCGCTTGTGAAAGTTCTGTGGAGTCGTTATGGCACTGAAGAAGCTACTTGGGAGACTAAATCAGATATGAGACAGAAGTTTCCAGAGTTATTTCATTAATGTGACTTTCTTATTTAACTTCTGTATATCACCTTCTTGTATGTGATTGATTGCCTGTGATTTCGGGGACAAAATCAGATCTTAGAGGGGGAGAGTTGTAATGCCCGAGATTTTGTCCTGTTAATATGAGATTATTTAATTATAAATTGATGTGATTATAGAAGGACCACTCCGAGACCGGATTTGGGAAAGCAGGTAGATTGCATGTGTGAAATCCAGTAGGTATCGCGCATATGCGCAGAGACGAGGCGCGCATATGCGCGAGAAGCAAGTGTCGAGGCAGAAGACCTCACGCATATGCGCGAGAAGAGGCGCGCATATACGCAAGCAAGATTATGATACAAGCGCAGAGACAGTAGGTCTCGCGCATATGCGCTGGCATGGGACGCGCGTATGCACGAGATGGTGAATTTATCATTTACCGAGACAGAGAGTCTCGCGCATATTTGCCGATGATGGTCGCGCATATGCGCGAGACGTGCAGTATAAAGAATAAGCCACTTGTTCTTGCCATACAGTATAATGATAAGTTTCTCTTTCATTTCCATTTCAGAAGTTTAGCTGAAAGAAACCGAGAGAACTTTATAGAAAATTCTCAAGTTCTTCCTTGAATCTTAGAATTTGATTTTGCGAGATCCGACCGTCAGATTTTCAATCCGACTTTAGCTCCGTGCTTCTTTCGGCAGGAACTTCAAAAGGACGTAAATTTTACTACTTTCTTTTATGGTTTGAAAATTTGATGTTGAAGGAATCATAATTTAATCTATATTATGTGTTCCTGAGTGTGTGATAATAGTATAATCGAAACCGAATTGAAGAACGGACACCGTATGAAATTGTTATCATTTTACAGATTTGATTTGATTGAGATTATACAGATTTTGAGAATATCAGATTGTATTTGTTATCGATTATGAGTTGTTGAGATTGGTATCTATTGAGATTGTATTGCCGGTATATTGAGATTGTGCTGTTATGCCGTCGAAACATAATTAAATTGAGATTGATCAAATCATGTCTTGAATTGAGTTGTATATTGATGTTGTACTTCTCGAATGTCATTCCAGATTAATATTGAAGATTTCAAAGATAGAACAAAGCCAAACCCTGAGAAAAGAAAGGTATAAATCAATGTTAAACCGGGAAGATACGACTCGAATAAGAGATAGCTTGAGTTTCCCAAAACCACATACTTTATTGTAATTGCTTTGATGTTAGCAATTCATGAGATTGATATGCTTAGTCTATTGATTTATAGCAAATTATGAGTTTGAGTCTTTGGCAGAGGTGCCAGGTCACTGGACATTTGGTGTATATCGATGTGCTTAGGAGTAGATCGACTCCTATTGTAGAGATTCGATATATAGAGCCAATGTCTAGGAATAAGAACGTACCACCATCTAGCTGGGAAGAGTAGGTGGGAGACTTGTTGCGTTCTTATTCAACCAGGATCCCTAGATAAGAGTCGAGTCAAAATTATGAGTCTCAGAGTTTGATTTATTGTTTTGTATCGATTTATGCTTTCGTAGACTACGATGCATATTGTTGTACAACTGTTATATGCTTTTGTATATGTTTATATGAACTGCATGTATTCGTTGTTTATACTGAGAATACATTTCTCACCGGAGTTATCAGGCTGTTGTTGTGTTTGTATGTGTCCATGACAACAGGTGGGACATGATCAGGGTCAAGAAGAGCTTGATAGATCGAGATTAGAGTGGAGATCCGGGCTTAGAAGTAGATCTGGCTTTGAACATTTGATATGTAGTTGTTGAACAGTAGTTTATTATGACTTTTGGTTGTACAAGACTTGTACTTTGGATCATGTTGTAGATATTAAACTTGATATTGTAATTTGAATGAGATGGGACCTATTTGTTATAGAAATTTGTACTCTTGTTTATAAGGTGTTCAACATTAAAAAAAAATTTAAAAAAATTCACGACCCCGTTTATTTCATTGATCCATTTAATCCTAATGATGAATAAGAAGAATGAGTTAGCGTCCGGTCCCACATCGGTTGGTATCATAGCTGTACTTTCCTTAGACTAGGATAGAAGCGAGTGAGCGGGGTAGATTGAGTTTTCTTTCCTGCTTTTGCAACGTATATATTTGATGAGTCTTGGTGTACGGTCACATTGCCTCTATAAATACAAGATCAAGACGATCAACAAAAAGGTGTGAAAAATACACGTGTGAGGAAAAACAAGAGCGAAAAATGACGCGATCAACTCGTATCTGCTTACAGAAGCAATCGGCCCAGATATGAGAGAACACTTCAAAGTGTTATCAGCTCAGTTTAGGAGCATTTTTCTGTTAGTGTGTGAGAACACTTTCGTGTTGTAATCATATTAGTTTTGAAGGATCATGTGCTGGGCACCTTGAGGTGCTTCAAACACAATATTCTCCAAGAGCTGCAATAGCTCGTATTCTAAGAATGTAAACACCGATGAATTAGATCGAGTTTGGTATTAAACCAAGCGGAAAACACTTGAAATAATCCTTCGTAAGAAATATTGATATATTTTCTATCATGTGTAACTGAATAACTGAAAATTACTGGGGATGAGTTCTGGCTTATATCAGTTCATTTATGAATAGAACTGAACTGATCAAATCAGTTAAGAACAAAAACATGCAGTTAAACAGAAAAAATACACCAAATATGTTTATGGATGTTCGGAGACTTCAGCTGCTTTTACGTCACCCTTTCTACCATCTCGGGTAGGATCCACTAGAAGACTTTGATCTATACAAAGATTTGTACAAACCCACCCAGCTTAGGACTTACCCACTGCCTAATCTGAACTCCTAGTCTAAACTGAAGACATTACCTTCCAGCCAACACTTGTTTAACGTCTGTGTGTCAAAGACTACATACACAAGTTTATTGTCTTTGTGTAAGACTATATTTGAGTGGTGGTGTGTGTGTGAGAGAGAAATGATCTCTGAGTACAACACGAAGGTGTTCTCATACACTGAGGGAATTGTGCTTCTAGTCTAAGCTGATAACAAGATGAAGTGTTTCTTCTGGGCTGATTGCTTCTTGAGAGCTGATATGCAATATGCGTGCCTTTTTTCTTTGTATCTTCACACACTCTTGTTTTCTAATGGTCTTCACTAATCTTCTAATAGACGGGAAATTGATCGTACAGTGAGAGTCAATAATTGTATCCGTTGCAGCTTGAATGTGTTCCTTGAGATTCGTGTCTCGACTTTTTCGGAATCTATACTAGAACATTTTGTCTTTAAGTGTTGCTGCAACGTCTATTATTGTACATTTGATCGTACAATAACTTTTCCTCAGTGCACACAACTGGATTCCATTGAATAAGCTTGTCGTGTTCTGCAAACTGACTGATTCCTAACTGATGTTCTGAACTGGTCAGTTGAACTGATTTGAACTGGTTCGGTGAAATCAGTTGGCTCGTCAGCTGAACTGATTTCATTGCTTCATTTGAACTGGTCAGCTGAATTTTTCATTAGTTGAACTATTCATCAGCTGGCCGGGCTTCTGAAAGTCTTCTGCTGAACTGCCTATTAGTTGGACAATCAATTGAACTGGTATTTGAGATATCAATTGAGCTGATTCAATTTGGGCGATCAGTTGGCGTTTTCAGTTTGCGTCTTGATAGCTTCAGTTTTGGCTCGATAAATGATCAGTTCGATGCGTGATCAGTTCCTGCTTCCTGCGCACTTAAGTAGAATTATTAGTAACAAAATAACTAGTTTTGTTACTATCAAAATCAAGATTGCGACATAAAATGTTCCAACAATCTCCCCCTTTCTGATGATCACAAACCTAGAACAATAAAAACGATTTAAAAAGAATTTTAAATTTTAAAATTTAATTCAACATTTTAATATTTAACTCATTCTACCCCTTCGTGAGAAACAAAAACATTTTAAAAGAATTTTCAGTTCGAGGAATAAGAAAGCTCCCCCTCAACAGCTGAATTTAAAACCGGGTTAAAAATGAGTTTAAAACATTTTTCACTTTCAAGGGAAATAAAGCTCCCCTCACTAATTGAGTTTAAAACCAGGTTAAAAACGAGTTAAAAACATTTTTCAGGTCGAGAGAAATAATGCTCCCCCTCAATAATTGAATTTAAAAACCCTCTTTAAAAATAATTATCTACGCCAAAATTTAGCAGCTTTAATCATTCAATAAGTTTAGGCAAGAAATCTGGAGATATCAGTTCAACCATACAGAAACATAATTGGATAAACTCGATGTTTATTTAATCAAATAGATTTCTCATTTATTAAACATTTAAGTACATCGTAAAATTGCTACTGCAATAACATATTTTAAACAACATCAAATATCAATCATTTTATGCATGAAAAAAATGAATATACCAACAACTGGTTGCCTTGAACTCTTGAAGTGCTGCAACGATCTTGAGTCTTCTTGCCAGACAAACAGCTAGCTGCCTTGGACATGATCTCTGTTGTAGAACCTGAAAAATCAGATTACGTATAAGCATGCATAATTGCTATTATTTAAATAAAAAATGAATTTTTTTATACATATGAAGTGTTTAATTCATTTTAATAATTGTTAAGTCATGATTATTTATTTTAAAAGTAGATGTTTATTTTTATCTTTTCAGGATAAATACGTGAGGCCGGACCGGAGTTTGGAGATTAGAGATAAGATTAATAATAAGAAAAATATTCCTAAATTTAATTTAAGTCAATGAATGATTTAATTTAAAGAAAAAAAGGAATGTCTTTGGGGTTTAATAAATTAATTGGAGCTAAGTAATTAAATAAGTTCTCTTATATTCAATATTTAATTAAAGTTTAAATTAAAATATGTAAGCAAATGGGGATAAATTAATCTAGGTTCAAGAAATTAAAAACCTAGCATTTTAATACTTAAATTTTAGGTTAAGTATGCCATGCAATAATTTATTCTAAATTAATGTGTTAATTCACTAAAATGTATAATGGGTATTTTAAAAAAAAACCCTTAAACAATTAAAATGCAAGGTTTAAACCATAAGATACCATGCAAAATTTGTAGGAATTCGGTCAATCCCTTAAATAAATTCAAATGTGTATTAAAGTCCATTCAAGTCACTCCTGAATGATTTTTTTTATATTCATTTCCCCTTTTAAGTCACCAATTATGAGTAATTCAAACACAATAATTAACCATAATTCTTCCTCAACCCATTATCTAGCAAATCAACGTGTACCTGCATCAAGAATAAAAGAATAAGATGAAAGGATCTTCGACTGCAAGGGGTGAAAGAAATAATTTAAATCCCATTCAACTTCTTGACTTGTAAGCTCCATCTAAATGCACTTCAATACTCATTTATCACCCCTTGAACCTTCACCTTCATTATCTACATTTCCTACACAGCCTTACCTTCGAAAAACATCAGAAATTCAGCAATTTAGAAACGTGAAAACAGCAGCAGAAACAAGAAAGAAAATTCAACTCCGCTCCGCCGCGTCGTGTTTGTCGTTTTGATTTGTTTTCTTCAAAACAAATTCTAGGCATATATATATTGTTTATTTGCTCTACAATCAAGTCCTATAGATATTTTAAACCATTATATATGCATGATTCAAGCAACAACTCGAAATTTACAGCAACCTTGCAAGAAAACTGCATGTGCCACTCACGGCTTTTGAAATGGTATTTCACGGGTTGGTGTGTTTTGTTGCTTACAGGGAGTTGTGCGATTCCAGTCACTCAAGGCTGCTTATAATCATGATTTATAATGTATTAGGGGGTTGTTAGTTCATTGGTTTACATCCATACACTCACAAACAAAGAAATGACAGCAGAATTTTTCTTGTGTGCAGAATGGAGTCACGGTTTTCTCCATTGAGTAGGTAAGGTGAGTGTGTTCGAATCTTGGCTGTCCTAGAGACTGTAGCCATGGTTAGAACCCTTCCTTAACATGTGTAGGACGTGACCAAGTCATCCTTTCAAGGCTTGGTTCATGGATCAATCAAAATTACACCACAACAAAATAAGTGCTTTTTGGTTTTCTTCATTTTCTGTATGTGTATAGTTTCGGTTTTTGAGTGTTGCGTGGATTGTGGATGGCTTCTAGCCCATAGCCATGGTTCATACAACACTCCAACATGGCTAGATTGAGCCATGGTTGATTAAATGGCCACTGGAATGACACAAGACAGAAAAAAATAATTCAATACATCACACTACACAGAAAGTGGCGTTCTCGGTTTGGTGCTGTGATTGTCCTATGTATTTGCTTGGGTTGTGGTTTGCTTTTAGCCCTTAGCGATGGTTCTAGCCACACCTTAGGATGTTGGTAAGAGACTCTGGTCGGTGGTTCAAGCCCCAATGGCCATTAGTTTCATAAAGTGATCAAATCAAGCACAATAGCTACTGCTGTAAATTTTTGACAGCAACTTGAGTTTCGGTTCAGAGGGCATATTTGAGTTCTTGGTTGGCTTTTAGCCTATGACCTTGGACTGGAAAATACCTCAATGAGTTAGAAAAGTCATGTTTTTGACCGTTTGTGATTTGGGTAAGTTTAGAACTCGTACGAGAATTTACG
The DNA here is from genome assembly GCF_025594145.1 of Primulina tabacum. Lineage (NCBI taxonomy): Eukaryota > Viridiplantae > Streptophyta > Magnoliopsida > Lamiales > Gesneriaceae > Primulina > Primulina tabacum. The sequence goes on along the minus strand of NC_134561.1, from coordinate 22,261,275 downwards.
GTTCAATGTGCCAAAGTGACCCTCGAGAGAGTGTTTCATGATTTTGGCCTCCATTCACTAATTTTCGTGTTTTACAGTCCGTCTGAATATTTTTCAGTATGTTAGGGGTATTTTAATCATGGTTAAACGTTGGTTTAATGTTGGTTTGAGTTGGTAGGAAGCCATGGTTGAAAAAAAAAAACTAAGTTGTTGGTCCTAATCATCTCGTTTTTGGTTCGGATGTTATGTTTTGTCAAGTTAAGATTATTTTCTTACATTTCATATTAGAATTAAGTCGCGGCAACCCTGGGAACAATCCAACTCGTCCGGTAACAACATGGTTATAATTATATTACGTGCATAAATTATAAAATATTTATTTTTGAGGTATATGTGATATGTCTTGTGGCCACCTTACGTTTATGGGTTTGGAAGTCGGTATGCGCAACCGAGGACCTCTCCACCCAGTGACTTACGACCGGTTTACGATTATGTATGGGTACGGATATCCAGTCCAAGGGCTGTGGTGATCTCTACCACCCAGTATACTATGGTTTGGTCTGATCAGGCGTTCACGTTATGTTGTGGGCCACTTGCTTCGAAACATTATCTCTACCAAAAAAAAATTATGATATGATATGACAGAGCTCTATCGAGCAAAGCTTTTACTTATGATTTTCAGATATGCACGTATTTATAATTACTCATGATACGATTTTCACCGTACGCTTTACGATACTTTATTTTTACGTTGCATGCGATTTTATGATATATTTACTTGTTAATCCCGATATATACATGTTGAGTCTTTAGACTCACTACACTTGGTTGTTGTAGGTACTGATGAGGTCGAGACCGAGGGCGGGGACCAGTGAGTTAGCTCGGGTCAGCAGTAGTAGGAACCCGAGGACCTCATGTTTTAGTTTATGCACTTTTTATTTTTAAACTCAGTTTTAGTATGTTGGATATTTTTTTCTGTAAAGGCATGTATTTCGTATTCATATATATATTTTTTAAAAGAATTATTAAATTTTTTATAAATAAATAAATAAATAATTTGCCTCATTTATAAAATAAATCTGTAAATAGTTTTTAAACTTAAAATAACAGCGGAAGTCAATATTGTGTTTCAAACAACTTAAAATTAATCCAACATCTTAAAAGAAGAATTTGAACGATAAAAAGGTGCAAAAACTAAAACATGAGGTCCTCGGGTTTACCACTGCTGCCTCAAGATAACTCACTGGTCTCTGCCCTCCGTCTCGACCTCATCAGTACCTACAACAATCAAATCTAGTGAGTCTAAAGACTCAACATGTATATATCGGGAATAACAAGTAAATATATCATAAAATCGCATGCAACGTAAAAATAAAGTATCGTAAAGCGTACGAGAAAAATCGTATCATGAGTAATTATAAATACGTGCATATCTGAAAATCATACGTAAAAGCTTTGCTCGCTAGAGCTCTGTCATATCATATCATAATTTTTTGGTAGAGATAATGTTTCTAAGCAAGTGGCCCATAACATAACATAAACGCCTGATCAGACTAAACCACAGTATACTGGGCGGTAGAGATCACCACAGCCCTTGGACTGGATATCCGTACCCATACAAAATCGTAAATCGGTCGAAAGTCACCGGGTGGAGAGGTTCTCAGTTGCGCATACCGGCTTCCAAACCCATAAACGTAAGGTGGCCACAAGACATATCGCATATATCTCAAAAATAAACATTTTATATTTTTATGCACGTAATATAATTAAAACCTTGTTTTTTTTTACCGGATGAGTTGGATCGCTCCCAGGCTTGCTGCAACCTAATTCTAATATGTGACACATGCACATAATCTTAACTTGACAAAACTTTACAATCGAACCAAAAACGAGACGTTTAGGACCAACAACTTTGTTTTCAATCATGGCCTCGTACCAACCTGAACCACAATTAAACCAACGTTTAACCATGATTAAAATACCCCTAACATACTGAAAAATATTCATGAGGACTGAAAAACACGAAAATAGGTGAATGGAGGCCAAAATCATGAAACACTCTTTCGAGAGTCACTTTGGCACATTGCACCGTAAACTCTCGTACGACCTCTAAACTCGACCAAATCACGAACGATCAAAAACATGACTTTCCTATTCATTAAGGTACTGTCCAGTCCAAGGACATAGGCTAAAAGCCAACCAAGAACTCAAACAAACCTTCTGAACCGAACTCACAGTTGCTGTCAAGAAATAAAAATCGCAGCAGCAGCTGTGGTGAGAATTTGGTGTGTAACTCTGAAACAAATGGATATTTGCTTGAACCATTGACCAGAGACTCTTACCAACATCCTAAGGCATGGCTTGAACCATGGCTAAGGGCTAAAAGCCAACCACAAACCAAGCCAACACCTAGGACAATCACAGCTCCAAACCGAGAGCACCACTTTCTGTGTAGTGTGCTGTATTGAAATATTTTGCTGTCTTGTGTCATTCCAGTGGCCATATGATTGACCATGGCTCGATCTAGACATGATGAAGTGTTGTATGAACCATGGATATGGCCTATATGCCAACAATAATCCAAACAACACCCAAAAACTGAAAGTGTACACTCACAGAAAATGAAGAAAACCGAAATGCACTTGTGTTGTTTTGGTGAAATTTTGATGGATCCGTGAACCAATCCTTGAAGGGATGATTTGGTCACGTCCTTGACATGTTAAGGTAGGGTTCTAACCATGGTTACAACCCCTAGGACAGCCAAGATTTGAACACACCCATTAAACAACTCAATGACAGAAACCTTGACACAAAATCTGTAACTCATAGAAATGTTGCTGTCAATTCTTTCTCCTGAGTGTATGGACTTAAACCAACGAACCAAAAACACCCTAACACACTCTAAAACATTCCTAGAAGCAGCCATGAATGCCTGGAATCGAGCAACTCCCTGTATACAACACAAACATCCAACCTGTGAAGCACAAATCATAAAGCCGAGAAGCATGTTCTGAGGTTTGAATAAGTTGCTGTCAAATTTCGTGTTGTCACTTGATTCATGAACATATACTGATTTAAAATATCTAATATGACTTGATTGAAGAGCAAAGAAATAATACATACATGTGTTGCGTGTTTTCTTGATTGCTCGCAAGCGCACGACATCAAGTTATAGTAAAATATATTTTCGAGTACAAGTGTCAATCCCACGAGGAATGTGTATATAAATGTATATTAGTACTTGTGATTAAAATAGTATCGAATTTATTTAGAATAATCAATTGAAAGATTTGTTAGCAAGAATAACTAAATTGGAAATGGATTTAAATGTAACACCAATTTATAACAATTATCAATGGAATAAAAGATCTAGAGGTCCGATTTCACGCAACTGTCCACCATGTGTAAATTCTTGTAACTATGTTATAAAAATCCTTCTTATTCATTAGCCAAAAATCCTATAATTATTTACTCCCTCTCCCGAGTGTTAAGTAGATATTAGTTATATAAAAAATAGATTGCAATATTTCCATCAACAGTCTACAATTAAATAACACATCAAGCACTAGATTCTCTATGGGCTTCGATAGCATTATAGGAACTCCCGAACTCTATAAATACCATTGATGTATTTTTTTCTTTTCTTGTTTATAATTTTCTCTTCCGAGTGATAAATTGTAAACATATAAATCATTCAAATTATGGCCAATAAATTGAAAGCATTAAGAATAGAGCAATACAAATGAACAATATGAAGAACTTAAATAGCTTAGTTCATAGATTCTAACACATGGTTTCTAGTTTTGTTCCATCTTTCCTCTAGAAATAACAATTCGTTCATAATAACACAAACAAAACAATAAAACAAGGTTTTGAAACAAGACATATCAACTAAAAAATAAAAGAAAGAAGAACTTAGAACAAGAGTTCGAAGAGCTGATTCCGTCCCCGGAGTTGTGCAAAAGAGTTCCCAAGAACTTGATGAACTTGGATCTTCAATCCTCTAGCAGCATCCTCTACTCCTTCCTTTGTCTCCCAATACCCTAGATGATAAGTAAATGACGTCTTTTTATAGTCTAGACAAGCCTCAATTCGTAGCACACCAATATCTTGGACTTTCATGCGCAGCACACAAAAATACAGATTTTCCGGATTCTGTTTTTCAAGGAGTGCGGGTGCGGTCAAGAGGACACCGCGGGTTCGGTGTTGGTTCTGGTGTGCCAGCGCAGCGGTGTGGATTTTAGCGCGGGTGCACTTCTTTACCGCGGGTGCGGTATATGTATAAGCGCGGGTGCGCTGCAGCTTCTGTAATTTTGATCTTTTGCACTTTCCAATTCAACACTTTACTGCTCCAAACTCTCATTCTAAGCTTCCAAACTATAAAAACAAAAACAACAACAAATCACATAAAACCTGCTCAAGAATCACAGAATTCCAAGTTAAAAACAAGTAATAAAAGTGCAATAAATTGCACTTATCAAACTCCCCCAAACTTAGGATTTTGCTAGTCCCGAGCAAAATAAAAACACACAAACAAACAAGTCATGAAATATTTTTAAAAGAACTTGGCCTCAAGATAATTTAACTAACTCTTCATGCATTCACAAGTCAAATCAATCAAACCAATTTTTCATCCGGATATAATCATGCAATCGGTTAATTTTCTTAACTTCCAATCTATTCAACTCATGTTTCAAAACATTCTCAATCGATTTCAATTTTTACAAACACAAATCAAGAGGTCTTTTCCGGTAAAAATTGAGTTCAAAGCTATATTCAAGCAAGAAAGAAGTACCCAATCAATATTTGATGCAATGAGGTGTGTGTAAAATTGATCAAGATTCGTACTCAATGTAAGTGTTTATCGATTGTCCATAGGCTTGATCCTCCCAATCACTCTCCACTAGTATATTGGACAACTATGACTTGGTCAATAGGATTTGCAATGCTTGTAATGTTAGGCCTTGGCTCATGGTTACAAATGAAGATTTGGAATTTAAATAAGGGAGTAAGTTGAATTTTTATCTCTTTTGCAAAATCCACTTTTTCTTTTATTTCCAAAATTTTTTTATTCATTTCTTCTCTTTTTCTCTCATTTTTCTCCAACTTCTTCAATGAAACATCATTCATTTTTCTTTTCTTTTGTAGGAGAATTTCAATTTCTTTGATCTTTTGAATTCTTATTCCCTTGAGAAGGTAGGAAATTAATGTTTAAGATATTCAACGGGTTGGTAAATGTGGGATATTTGAAAGGATATCGAATGAGGGTCTTTTACACATATTCACGTGTGCCATTCGAATTCATATAAGCTACAAAGAGGTGACAAATGATAAATTATTTTTATTTGGTGGCTTGAAAGGCTCAATCGATCAAAAAAATCACCTAAATCTTTCCTAAATCATAGTTTGTCCGTATTTCGCCTCGAGTGTTGTTTGGATAGTTCTAGACAAAATCTCAATTCACCAACACAAAGTAGAATCTAATCATCGTGAAAAAATGGTGTGTCATTGCATCAACCAAATACATATATATTCAAAAGAAAAGTGCTTGGTTTCAAAGAAATTTCAAGAACACAATTCTTTTCTCATATAGGCTCAAGAAGGCTTCAAATGAATATTTATGAACAATATAAATAGGCCCAAATAAAATCAAAGATTGCCTCAATCATATATGTGTTTGCAAAAATTTATTTCAATATTAAATGAAAATCACAGAGTTGTATAGAAATTATAAGTCTCAAACTTACCAAATCTCATGATTGTTCTCTAAATTATTCCAATTGATTGATGATCATGAATGAAATACATGACATTTCTTCCAATACACAAATTTTGTTCATCATTGGTCATTTCAAAAATTTTCATGACTATGACACTACAAACACACAAGCAAATATATCTCAAAAGTAAATAAAACACTCAAATAAAACTAAATGACATTACAAACATACAAGCAAATATATCTCCCCCAAACTTAAATATGTGCATCGCCCTCGATGTAAATGATCGTGAAAGTTAGGGAATACGCATACTTCGGGCAATGACCGTCAGTGGTCATCGCCATCCTCATCGTCTGCTCCTTCTTGTGGTGGGTGATACTCAGGCGTATCATATGCGGGTGGCCATTGCGGAGGTTGTGGAAATGGATTACCAGATGTGGAAGCTGATGAAAATTGTTGAGCCAAGACAGATGTGAAATCCATCATATAATCCATGAATGTATCGGTCCTAAACCGAAATGCGTCCATGTATTGGCGTTGTTGGCGCATCTCCTCTTCCAAATGAGTTAATCTATCTCGCATCTTTCTTGGTTGCGGTTGTGTTCGTTGTTGTTGGGCCTGAGCATGAGCACGTCTTTCAGCAGCTCTTCGGTTGAATTCTCTCTGAGCTTCACGTGTATCTTGTTGATCAGATGTCAGTGACCTATGTGGTTGAATTACCACAATGGCATTTTTTGGTTTCAACAATTCTTCGTTTGCTGCCCAAGTCACTCCCGCATAATGACATAAGTCTGTGATAAGAGAAGGGTGGAGGAGTCCACTAGGAGAGTTACCTTTTGCATAATCTAGTATTGAGTTCTGAAGCAATTGACCTAAATCAATCGTCTTTTTTGTTAAGATGCAAAAAGTCAGGATTGCCCTCTCCTTGATGACAGTAGTAGTATGGTCAGTAGGCTTAATCCTAGCCGAAATGAAGGAATACCAATCCTTGGCAACATTTTTCAGATCAGATTTGGCTTGGCATAAATGTACATTGTCTCTCATTCGCCACTCCGCTCCCTCAATGCAAATAGTCTGAAGAATGTTATCATAATCAACTTCCTCGGCCCGATATTCTTCATATTCATCATGCATGACTAGAGGGATACCATACATCGTGTTAATGGTATGAGAATCAAAACCACCATCTTTCCTCGCACCAAAACTTTCAAGTGATCATGCTTAACCTCAAGGTTAGCATAAAATTCCCGAACCAACGAAATGACCGCATGCGGAGGTGGCTTGCCAAACTCCTCCCAATGCCTAGCAGTAAGCATTAATCAAATCTCGGTTCGTGGGAAGCTCAGGTCAAATCCCCTCTCTTTCACAATGCTTTTTTTCAGAATTTTAGCATAATTTTCCTCCGCCTTTTCATCCCAGAACTTGTGTGTATCATAATTTGCAGCAAGGATGCACCCTTTGATTGTTTCTTTCTTGGAGGCATTTTTTCAAACACCTTCAAATCACCAACTTCCCCTTCAATCTAATGCACTAAACTAGATGATTCTTTCACTCCCCCAAACTTGTTAATCATAATAACTACACTTCAACAATATTCACACCAATCCAATCAACAATATCAAGAATATACTCCACTAAAATTACAGCACTATTAATTTTCTTCCATAGCCAGTAGCACCAATAATTTCGAATTTCAAAGCAAATGTGGTATGGATTTGCTCACCTTTACTGTTGAAATGTTTCTTGGAAGAACATAATCGAAGCTCCAATCAAATCTTGGTGTCGAGCCCCCTTTTCACACCATAGGTTTTGTGTTGAATTTATGGAATAAGATGGATATTGGATAGAATTATTGAAGTTATGTAGGTGTGTAGTGGAAAATTTGTGCTTGGAAGAACAAAATTTGAGTGTGGATTGTGTTTTCAGAGGAGGTATTTTGAAGTGGAGGAGAAAATTTGGAGAAGGGTTCTTCGTTTATGCCAATGTTTGCCCGTTTCTGTTTTTAAAATCAGCGACCGTGGGTGCGGTCCAAAAGATACCGCGGGTGCGGTGTAGCTACTGAATTTTTTTTTAATTTTTTGATCTTCAGCAACCGCGGGTGCGGTGTTTATTGTACCGCAGGTGCGGTGTTGCTACTGGAATTTTTGATTCTTCGATTTTCAGCGACCGCGGGTGCGGTGCATAACTTACCGCGGGTGCGGTAATGGTTCTGGAAATATATCGCGGGTGCACTAACAAAATGACCGCGGGTGCGCTTTGCATACTGGAAATTTTCAGTTTTTTATTCAACAGCTAACGCAGGTGCGGTCCAAATTATACCACGGATGCGGTAATCTCTCTGTCAACCCAACGCAGGTGCACTCTGTAATTTTACCGCGGGTGCGGTATGGCTACTGGAAATTTTTAATTTTCTGTCTTAAGATACTGCAGGTGTGATACATTTTCAGCGCGGGTGCACTCTCTGAAATTTTTTTCTACTCCAATTTTTAGTCCTGAAAAACACAACTGGGATTAATAAGATTTGAGAAGATATAAGAACACATTATACCAAAAATACACAACCTAAAATAATAATACAAGAGTAAAAGCAAAATCAAAACCGAAATGCAATAAAGAAACAAAAAAAAATTGGGTTGCCTCCCAAAAAGCGCTTGGTTTAACGTCGTCAGCCTGACTACCACCAGTCTACATCAAGTCGATCCTCCCAAAGGAATGTTGTCAAGATGCCTTACTTCAGTCCCATAATAATGCTTGATCCGTTGTCCATTTACTTTAAACGTTCTTCCGTCATTGCACTTTATCTCAATGGCTCCATATGGTTGGACTGATTCTATTGTAAATGGCCCTGACCATCTTGATTTTAGCTTACCAGGAAAAAGTTTGAGGCGTGAATTGAACAACAGTACTTGTTGTCCGGGCTTGAAATTTCTGTGCATGATATGGTTGTCGTGCCACTTCTTGGTCTTCTCCTTGTAGATTTTTGCGTTCTCATAGGACTCATTTCTGAACTCCTCCATCTCATTCAATTGCAATAGCCGCTGCTCACTAGATGCTTCCATGTCAAAGTTAAGCTTTTTCACGGCCCAAAAAGCTCTGTGTTCTAATTCTAGTGGTAAGTGACAAGCCTTACCAAAGACCAACCTATAGGGTGACATCCCAATAGCTGTCTTGTATGCCGTTCTGTACGCCCATAAAGCATCATCCAACTTTAGTGCCCAATCCTTCCGGTTTGTCTTCACCGTTTTCTCCAATATCTGCTTAATCTCCCGGTTGGATACTTCGGCTTGTCCATTTGCTTGTGGGTGGTATGCCAGGGTCACCTTATGCTTCATATCATATTTAGCCAAAAGTGAGTTAAAGATTTTATTACAAAAATGTGTACCTTCATCACTTATTATGGCTCTTGGTGTCCCAAATCTTGTGAAGATGTTCCTGTGAACAAACTTAGCAACCACTCGAGCATCATTAGTATTGGTGGTAATTGCTTCCACCCATTTTGATACATAATCCACATCAAGCAAAATATACGATTGACCAAAATAAGATGGGAATGGTTCCATGAAGTCAATACCCCAAATATCAAAAAGTTCAACTTCCAAAATATTGGTCAATGGGAACTCATGGCGTCTAGAAATATTGCCAACCCTTTGGCATCTGTCACATGACTTGGCTAAGGTATAACTATCTTTGAACAAAGTGGGCCAATAAAAACCAGACTGTAATACCTTTGCTGCTGTTCTCGATGCTCCAAAGTGGCCGCCATATGGTGAAGAGTGGCATTGTTCAAGAATTACTTTCGCTTCTTCCTCCGCTACGCATCTTCTAATCATCTGATCAGCACATCTCTTGAAGACGTATGGATCATTCCATAGGTAAAACTTTGCAACGTGAAAGAATTTCTTCTTTTGGTGATAACTCAAATCTGGAGGGAGAGTACCACAAGACAAGAAATTAGCTATATCAGCAAACCAAGGGAGTATAGCATTTACCTCAAACAGTTGTTCATCTGGGAATGCTTCTTTTATGGTTCCTTCATCTATTTTATCTTCAAGTTCAAGACGTGACAAGTGGTCAGCCACTTGATTTTCACACCCCTTTCTATCATTCACTTCAAAATCAAACTCTTGGAGCAATAAAATCCACCTTATCAAGCGTGGTTTTGCATCCTTCTTGGCAAATAGGTATCGAATAGCTGCATGGTCAGTGAAAACAATTACCTTTGTGCCGACCAAGTAGGGTCTAAACTTGTCAAATGCAAACACTACTGCAAGCATCTCCTTTTTAGTAGTTGTGTAATTTTGCTGTGCAGCATCCATGGTTCGACTTGCATAGTAGATTGATCTAAAAAATTTATCACGCCTTTGGCCCAACACCACACCTGCTGCATAATCACTAGCATCACACATCAACTCGAAGGGCTCCTTCCAATCTGGTACTATCATGATTGGTGCTGTCACCAATGCCTTCTTGATCTTCTCAAATGCCTGAGACAATCATATCAAAAATAAAAGTGGATTCTTTTTCAAGCAAATTACACAAAGGTTTAGTAATCTTAGAAAAATCTTTGAAAAATCTACGATAAAACCCGGCGTGTCATAAGAAACTCCTTATCCCTTTGATGTTCTTCGGTGGTGGAAGCTTTTCAATTGCAACTACTTTGGCTCTGTCTACCTCTAATCCCTTTGAAGAAACTTTATGTCCAAGAACAATAATCTCTTGGACCATAAAATGACACTTCTCCCAATTAAGAACTAAGTTCATTTCTTGACATCTCTGCAAAACGAGGGAAATGTTATGTAAACAGTGATCAAATGAAGAGCCAAATACCGAGAAATCATCCATGAAGACTTCCATGATGTCTTCCACCATGTCTGCAAATATGGCCATCATACATATCTTAAAAGTAGCAGGTGCATTGCATAGCCCAAAAGGCATCCTCCTAAAAGCAAACGTTCCATAGGGGCATGTGAATGTTGTCTTCTCTTGATCTTCTGGCGCTATAGCAATCTGGTTATAACCTGAATAACCATCTAAAAAACAGTAGTGACAATAACCAGCAAGTTTATCAATCATTTGATCAATAAAAGGTAATGGAAAATGATCTTTACGTGTGGCATTGTTCAACTTCCTATAATCAATACATACTCGCCATCCAGTCACAGTACGAGTAGATATTAATTCATCATTTTCATTCTTTACCACAGTAATTCCACCCTTTTTAGGCACTACTTGCACATGAGACACCCAATTGCTGTCAGAAATAGCATATATAACTCTAGCATTTAACAATTTCAACACTTCATTTTTGACTACCTCTTTCATGGCTGGATTTAACCTTCTCTGATGATCCACATAAGGAGCGTATGACTCTTCCATTAAAATCCTATGCATGCAGATGGTGGGACTAATCCCCTTGATAACAGAAATCGACAACCCAAATGCAGTTTTAAATTTCCTCAACACTCAACAATTTCTCTTTTTCATCTAAAGTAAGAGAGGAAGAGATAATTACAGGATATGTCGACTTCTCACCCAAGAAAGCATAGCAAAGATGGCTTGGCAATTCCTTCAAAACAAGGGGTGAAGGTATTATCTCTGAACATTTTTCTTCTTCCAACTTCTCCTGTGCGGCTTCCTTCACCTTTGGCAACTCTTCAAGAGCTAAAAGTTGCTCTCTCAATTCCCAATCATCATCATCAACTCTACTGATAGTACTAGAAAAGCATCTTTCTAATGGATCTTCTGCTGTATGACCTATACCAATCTCAGCAACACAAGAGTCAATTATATCAATACTTTTACAAGTACTCACCTCGTCGTTACCTTTAATAGCCTTATAGATGTTGAATATCATAGCTTCCCCACCAACTCTCAAGGTGAGTTCTCCTTTGTGTACATCTATCAATGCTTTTCCAGTGGCTAAGAAAGGTCGCCCAAAAATCAATGGGGCATCTTGATCTTCCTTGATATCAAGTATTACGAAATCAGCAGGGAAGATAAACTTGTCAACTTTTACCAAAACATCTTCAACAATTCCACGAGGATAGGTGAGTGACCTATCTGCAAGTTGCAAAGTTATAGTGGTTGGTTTTACCTCCCCAAGCTCCAAGTCCCTGTAAACAGAAAGTGGCATAAGATTAATACTTGCTCCAAGATCACATAAAGCTTTATTAACATGAGTACTACCAATAATACAAGGAATAGTAAAACTCCCTGGATCTTTTAGTTTTTGTGGTAACTTCTTTTAGAGAATGGCGCTGCACTCTTCTGTCAACTTCATTGTCTCGAACTCTTGCAACTTCCTCTTCTTTGACATCACATCTTTGATGAACTTTGCATATTTTGGCATTTGCTCTAAAGCATCAACAAATGGAATGTTGATGTGAATCTTCTTGAAAATCTCCAAAAATTTTGCAAATTGATCATCAATAATCTTCTTCCTAAATCTCTGTGGATATGAAAGAGTCGGTTTCAGTATAGGAATCCGTTCAATTTCAGTTTCAATCCGAGACTCCTCAACCTTGTTCTCATTTCCATTTTCACATTCATCTTCTTTAACTCTCTTCTCATTTTCATCATTCTCTTTGAATTTTTTAACCTCAAGTTTTCTTCCACTTCTCAAAGTTACAGCTTTGCATTGCTCCTTTGGATTCACTTCAGTATTACTTGGGAATTGACCTCTATTTTGATTTCTTAATGCATTAGACAACTGTCCAATCTGTGTCTCCAATGATTTCATTGTGGCACCCATATTTCCCATGTGAGTTTCCATGCCATCAAGAAGAGATTCAGTCCTAGCCATCCTTTTACTAGATTCAGCAACAAATATCCCAACTAGATCCTCAAGTGAAGGTTTTCCTTCCCCCTTCAATGTATTGAACCCCGTGGAGGATTCAACACATTCTTATTATTAGCATATGAAAAATTCTCATGATTTCTCAAACCAGGAAGATAAGTGTTAGGGGGAAGGTTACCTCGATATCTACCGTATCCACCAAAATTCCTATTGTTGATATAATGCGCCTCATCAGGAATATGTGGTTCTTCAATAACAACCGATGCATTTTCAACCTCTGGTGTACTAGATTTATTCATAGCTGCAATTTGAGTTGTTAAAGCTGAAACTTGTGCGGTTAGTGATGTAATAGGATCTACGGCATAAATTCCAGCTTGTTTCTTTACTCCTGACCTCTCAGACGGCCACTGATAACTGTTAATGGTCATCCGTTCAAGCAAATCATATGCTTGATCAGGTGATTTGGCAAATATCGTGCCACCAGCTGCTGCATCCACAGTGCCTCTTGTTTGTCCATTCAAACCATTGTAAAACAATTCAATTTGTACCCAATCTTCAAAACCATGGTTTGGAAACCTCCTCAACAACTCTTTATACCGTTCCCATGCCTCATATAATTGCTCAAAGTCAGTTTGCCTAAAAGTACTTATCTCAATTTTCAACTGTGCAGACTTGGCAGGTGGAAAATATTTAGCAAGGAACTTGGTCGCTAACTCCTGCCAAGTAGTGATACTCCCCAAAGGAAGCGATTGGAGCCATCCTCTTGCTTGGTCCCTAAGAGAAAAAGGAAACAAGCGCAATCAAATTATATAATCAGGAACACCATTTATCTTTACCGTGTCAGTGATTTCAAGGAATGTTCTGAGATGTAGATGAGGATCTGCAGTAGCGGCTCCCCCAAACTGGTTCTGTTGAACCATGTTTATCAGTGCGGGCTTGAGCTCAAAGTTGTTTGCATTAATAGTCCCTCGTGCTATGCCCGAATAATGAGCATTTAGTACCGGCCAAAAATGATCTCTGATGGGTATTGCAGGGGGTGGATTTTCGTTATCTCTGTTGTCAGCCATTGTTTGAATTGCTTCTCTTCTTGCCTTTCTTAATCTTCTTGTGGTTTTTTCGATCTCGGGATCAAAGATAAGCAAGTCAAGATTTTGCGATCTTTGCATGCACTGTCAAACAAAGATAAGAAACAAATCAATGTTTAATGTAGTACAATAAAAGCAGCTCTAAATTAAAATCAAGACTAATTTTGGTTACAATACAAATATAAATTTAAAATAAACATCCCCGGCAACGGCGCCAAAAACTTGTTGCGTGTTTTCTTGATTGCTCGCAAGCGCACGACGTCAAGTTATAGTAAAATGTATTTTCGAGTACAAGTGTCGATCACACGAGAAATGTGTATATAAATGTATATTAGTACTTGTGATTAAAATAGTCTCGACTTTATTTAGAATAATCAATTAAAAGATTTGTTTGCAAGAATAACTAAATTGCAAATGGATTTAAATGTAACACCAATTTATAACAATTAACAATGGAATAAAAGATCTAGAGGTCCGATTTCACGCAACTGTCCACCATGTGTAAATTCTTGTAACTTTGTTATAAAAATCCTTCTTATTCATTAGCCAAAAATCCTATAATTATCTACTCCCTCTCCCGAGTGTTAAGTAGATATTAGTTATATAAAAAATAGATTGCAACGTTCCCATCAACATTCTACAATTAAATAACACATCAAGAACTAGATTCTCTATGGGCTTCGATAGCATTATAGGAACTCCCGAACTCTATAAATACCATTGATGTATTTTTCCCTTTTCTTGTTTATAATTTCCTCTTCCGAGTGATAAATTGTAAACATATAAATCATTCAAATTATGGCCAATAAATTGAAAGCATTAAGATTAGAGCAATACAAATGAACAATATGAAGAACTTAAATAGCTTAGTTCATATATTCTAACACATGGTTTCTAGTTTTGTTCCATCTTTCCTCTAGAAATAACAATTAGTTCATAATAACACAAACAAAACAACAAAACAAGGTTTTGAAACAAGACATATCAACTAAAAAATAAAAGAAAGAAGAACTTAGAACAAGAGTTCGAAGAGCTGATTCCGTCCCCGGAGTTGTGCAAAAGAGTTTCCAAGAACTTGATGAACTTGGATCTTCAATCCTTTAGCAGCAGCCTCTACTCCTTCCTTTGGCTCCCAATACATTAGATGATAAGTAAATGATGTCTTTTTATAGTCCAGACAAGCCTCAATTCGTAGCACACCAATATCTTGGACTTTCATGCGCAGCACACAAAAATACAGATTTTCCGGATTCTGTTTTTCAAGGAGTGCGGGTGCGGTCAAGAGGACACCGCGGGTGCGGTGTTGGTTCTGGTGTGCCAGCGCATGTGTGGTGTGGATTTTAGCATGGGTGCACTGCTTTACCGCGGGTGCGGTATATGTATAAGCACGGGTGCGCTGCAGCTTCTGTAATTTTGATCTTTTGCACTTTCCAATTCAACACTTTACTACTCCAAAATCTCATTCTAAGCTTCCAAACTATAAAAACAAAAACAACAACAACAACAAATCACATAAAACCTGCTCAAGAATCACAGAATTCCAAGTTAAAAACAAGTAATAAAAGTGCAATAAATTGCACTTATCAACATGCCTGAAATTTGTTTTTCTTCGCACAGTTCGTGGGGAACAATGCTGTGGTAGCCAGATAGACGGGGCCTGAGGCTGTCTGTGAGCGGTTCATGAAGATGAGGCCGAAGGAGTTCTTAAGGACGTCAGATCCTTTTGTTGCAGAGGGATGGATTAAATCCCTTGAGGTTATTTTCGAGTTCATGGGGCTCGAAGATGGAGATAGGGTTCGTTGTGCGACTTATCTGTTTGGAGGAGACGCTCGCTTGTGGTGGGAAGGAGCATCTGTAGCTTTGGATTTGGCTAGTTTGAGCTGGACACTCTTCACAGAGGAATTTTACTCTAAATATTTTACTGACGAAGTGTGTTCCAGGTTGACCAGGGAGTTCATGACCATGAGGCAGGGAGATATGACTGTTACGGAGTTCATCCGTAAGTTTGAGAGGGGTTTCCAATTCGTACCCCTGATTGCGAATGATGCTGGAGCCAAACTGAGGCATTTTCTAGATGGTCTGCGGCCGATCTTGAACCATGATGTTAGGGTGGCTGGCCCTACTACTTATGACGTCGCTGTCTCCAGAGCTCTAGCTGTAGAGCAGGACCAGAATGATATAGAGAGAGACCGCCAAGGCAAGCGACCAGTCTAAGTGCCGCACCGCCTTCCTTAGCAGCAGCATCCGAGTAAGAAACATTTCCACGGCCCATCTAGGAGCAGAGGACAGCAACAGCAGGGACGTGTAGTCCCGAGGACATCTGAGTATCACGTCTATGCCAGGTGCTCACGCCGTCATGCTGGGATTTGTATGTATGGTTCGGAAAAGTGTTACAAATGTGGTAGTACTGACCACATATTATAGAATTGTCCTCAGAAGATTCTGCCTACCCAAGACAGAGTTTTTTCTCTCCATGTAGCAGAGGCTAACTCGGAGACGATGCTCTTGACAGGTACCTTAAATCTTTAAGTTTTATTTGAAATTTAGTGTGTTGGGTTAAGATTTTGAACTTAGAATGTGTGATAGGATTTCATGTTCTAATCAGTGTTATTTACGGGAATTTAGGTTAGAAGAACTTTGACCTTTGCATGTCTATAAGCATAGTTCTTGTAAAACTATTGGGTTAGCATGATGTTCCTATCTTTCAGGGAGAGTTTTTATAGCTGGTTCCGCTACGAATGCCCTGATAGATTCGGGGGCTACTCATTCGTTCATTTCAGAGACCTTTGCAAATTTCCTCAAGGTCAAGACCATTGGGCTAGATATATCTTATTCAGTAGTTCTGCCTTCTGGAGAGGAGATGACGGCTACTAATGTGATCCAAGACATAGACCTCAAACTTCATGGTAATCTCGTTTATGCGGATCTTATCGTTTTACCGATGCCAGAATTTGACATCATTCTGGGTATGGACTGGCTTTTGAGGAACAGAGTTTTGATTGACTTCCAGCGGAGATCTGTTCTAATCCGACCGCCTGGGATGGAGCAATTCTTATTCGAACCAGACAGGTACTTTCATTTGCTGCGTATGATATCTTGTGTCCAGGCTAGGAAGCTCATTTATAGAGGGTGCCGAGCATTTTTAGCTACTCTTGTATCTTCTCCCGAATCACCCAGTCAGCCTGCCTCCGATGTTCCAATTGTCCAGGATTTTCTAGACGTTTTTCCTGATGACGTCTCTGGTTTACCACATGTGCAAGAAGTGGAATTCTCTATTGAGCTTATGCCGGGCACCGCACCAATTTCAAAAGCACCGTACCGATTAGCATCGACAGAGATGGCAGAGAACTCAAGAAACAAATTCAGGAACTTCTGGACAAGGAATTTATTCGCCTGAGCTTTTCGCCATGGTGCGCACCAGTCTTATTTGTGAAGAAGAAGGATTGTTCGATGAGGCTCTGCATTGATTACCGGGAGTTGAACGGAGTTACAGTGAAGAACAAATATCCATTCCCGAGGATTGAAGATTTATTTGATCAGTTGCAGGGAGCTTCAATATTCTCCAAGATTGATCTGCGTTCTGGTTATCATCAGTTGAGGGTGAAAGACGCCGATGTTTTCAAGACTGCTTTTAGGACTCGTTATGGACACTTTGAGTTTCTTTTGATGACATTCGGTTTGACGAATGCGCCAGCGATCTTCATGGATCTCATGAATCGCGTATTTCAGTCGTATCTTGATCAGTTCGTGATATTATTCATAGATGATATTCTCGTCTACTAAAAGAATCAAGAGGATCACAGCAGACATCTGACCACAGTATTGCAGACGTTACAAAAGCACAAGCTATTCGTGAAGTTCAGCAAGTGCGAGTTCTGGTCAGAGAAAGTGGTGTTCTTAGGCCACGTCGTTTCTAGCAGTGGTATTGAAGTAGACCCAGCGAAAGTTGCAGCAGTCAGAGATTGGGTTGTGCCGCAAAATGCATCAGAGATCCGTAGTTTTCTTGGGCTAGCAGGATATTATCGGAAGTTTATTAAGGGATTCTCCTCTATCGCAGTTCCACCCACGTCGTTGACAAAGAAGAATGCTAAGTATGTGTGGAGCGATGAGTGTCAGAAGAGCTTCGATTATTTGAAGCAAGCTCTTATTTCAGCACCAGTGTTGGCCATGCCTTCAGGACCCAGGGATTTTGTTTTGTATACCGATGCTTCGAAACTCGGGTTAGGCGCGGTGTTGATGCAGCATGGGAAGGTGATCGCATATGCTTCTTGTCAGTTGAAGATTCATGAGAAGAATTATCCTACCCATGATCTAGAGTTGGCAGCCGTAGTATTTGCATTGAAGATTTGGAGGCATTATTTGTACGGAGAGAGTGTCAGATCTTTACCGACCACAAAAGTCTCAAGTACTTCATTACGCAGAAAGAGTTGAATATGCGTCAGAGGCATTGGTTGGAGCTAGTGAAGGACTACGATTGCGACATTAGCTACCACCCTGGCAAAGCTAATGTAGTTGCGGATGTGTTGAGCAGGAAAGTCGCAGTGATGGCTCATTTGGTGATTCCGAGACCTCTTTAGTTTGAGATGCAGAGGTTTGATCTAGAGACATACCTTCGAAGTAGAGTTCCTCGTCTATCTACTCTAACGATTCAGTTTTCTCTTCTAGACCGTATTCGCAGTGGAAAGTTTGCAGACGAGCAGTTGGCAAAGTGGAGGCAGAGAGATGAGGCCAAGGGCAGTATCTTGTATACAGTTAGAGACGGTATTGTGAGATATCGAGACAGAATGTGGGTTCCTAGCAGCGATTCTATTCGAGCAGATATTTTAGCTGAGGCCCATATGTCGCCATACTCTATTCATCCAGGGAGTACGAAGATGTACAAATATCTGCAGTTATTATATTGGTTGCCCGGAATGAAGAAGGATATCAGACGTTTTGTATTCGAGTGTCTGACGTGTCAGCTAGTGAAAGCGGAACATCAGAGACCAGCAGGTATGCTCAAGCCTCTTCCTATTCCCGAGTAGAAATGGGAGAATGTTACCATGGACTTCGTTGTCGGTTTGCCGAAATCAGTCAGAGGGTCAAATGCTATCTGGGTGATTGTTGATCGTCTTACCAAATCAGCGCACTTCTTGCCTATTAAGAGGACTTTCTCCATGATGCAGTACGCAGAGTTGTACATACGGGAGATAGTCAGACTTCATGGTATTCCCGTTTCTATAATGTCTGACCGAGATCCTAGATTCACTTCATCATTTTGGAAGAGTCTACATTCAGCTATGGGTACAAAGTTGTTGTTTAGCACAGCTTTTCACCCACAGATAGATGGTCAGTCCGAGAGAGTTATCCAGATTTTGGAGGATCTTCTCCGTGCATGTATTCTAGATTTCTCAGGGAGTTGGGAATCAAAGTTGCCATTGGTGGAGTTTACCTATAACAACAGTTTTCAGTCGTCTATAGGTATGGCCCCATATGAAGCGCTGTACAGTCGTAAGTGTAGATCGCCTATTCATTGGGATGAAGTAAGGGAGAGATCAGAATTAGGTTTGGAGATTGTGCAGCAGACTGCTGATATAGTAGTCAAGATCCGTGATAGGATGAGGACCGCTCAGAGTAGACAGAAAAGTTATGCGGATCAGAGGAGGAGAGATCTAGAGTTTGCTGTTGATGACCATGTTTTCATGAAAATAGCACCGATGAAAGGTGTCATGCGGTTCGGGAAGAAAGGAAAGCTCAGTCCGAGATTCATTGGACCATTTGAGATCCTCGACAGAGTTGGGACATTAGCTTATCGTGTTGCTCTTCCGCCAAATCTGGCCAGAGTACACAACGTGTTCCAGGTCTTCATGCTGAGAAAGTATATGGCGAATCCATCGCTTGTCTTAAACTTTGAACCGTTGCAGCTCACTCCGAACTTGTCTTATGAGGAAAGACTAGTGCAAATTTTAGACAGACATGAGAAAATGCTTCGGAACAAACTGGTCAAGCTAGTGAAAGTCAAATGGCTCAATCATTCGGAGGAGGAAGCTACGTGGGAATCTGAGCCAGAGATGAAGAGTCGATATCCCGAGTTATTCGGTAAGATTTAATTTCAGGGACGAAATTTCTTTTAAAGCGGAGAGAGTTGTAGAACCCGAAAAATCAGATTACGTATAAGCCATGCATAATTGCTATTATTTAAATTAAAATTGAATTTTTTTTATACATATGAAGTGTTTAATTCATTTTAATAATTGTTAAGTCATGATTATTTATTTTAAAAGTAGATGTTTAGTTTTATCTTTTCAGGATAAATACGTGAGGCCGGACCGGAGTTTGGAGATTAGAGATAAGATTAATAATAAGAAAAATATTTCTAAATTTAATTTAAGTCAATGAATGATTTAATTTAAAGGAAAAAAAGGAATGTCTTTGGGGTTTAATAAATTAATTGGAGCTAAGTAATTAAATAAGTTCTCTTAGATTCAATATTTAATTAAAGTTTAAATTAAAATATGTAAGCAAATGAGAATAAATTAATCTAGGTTCAAGAAATTAAAAACCTAGCATTTTAATACTTAAATTTTAGGTTAAGTATGCCATGCAATAATTTATTCTAAATTAATGTGTTAATTCACTAAAATGTATAATGGGTGTTTAAAAAAAAAACCCTTAAACAATTAAAATGCAAGGTTTAAACCATAAGATACCATGCAAAATTTGTAGGAATTCAGTCAATCCCTTAAACAAATTCAAATGTGTAGTAAACTCCATTCAAGTCACTCCTGAATGTTTTTTTTTATATTCATTTTCCCTTTTAAGTCACCAATTATGAGTAATTCAAACACAATATTTAACCATAATTCTTCCTCAACCCATTACCTATCAAATCAACGTGTACCTGCAGCAAAAATAAAAGAATAAGATGAAAGGATCTTCGACTGCAAGGGGTGAGAGAAATAATTTAAATCCCATTCAACTTCTTGACTTGTGTGGGGACCCGGACGCTAATCATCTTATCAATCGTCATTGGGACTAATTAATCAATTATAATAAACAGGGTCTAATTTTTTTTTTTTTAAATGCGGAACGTAATGGCATACATCTTAACATACACGTCATTATTAAAAGTACAAATCTTGCACTATATACAATCAGTCTCAACTAAGGTTTAACAACTATATAACAAGTGTTTAAACCCTAACTCTAGTCCAAGTCCGTAGTCTCCACTCTAACTCGATCTTTCTTCACCTCTGTGACCCTGAACCTGTCCCACCTGTTGCCATGCACACATACAGACAAGACAACAGTCGGATAACTCCGGTGAGATATAAATATCCCAGTATAAACAATGTATCAATGCAATCATATAAAACATATATAAAAGCATAAACAAACATTAAAACATGTATCCAATCTGACTACATGAATCAATAGGAATCTGTATTTAAGTCAATGACTTATTATCTTATCTCCACTTATTTCTAACCTAGGGATCCCGATCTAATATAGACTTTGGTATGCTGTATCGAATGTCTACAATAGACGTCGATCTACATCTAAGCTCATCGATACACCGTAAGTCTAGAGTCTACGCGGTTCTGACAAAGACTCGGCGGTTCTGCCCTAGCTAGGCTGATCTGCCCTAGACTCAAACTCTGGCTCTGCTATAATTCAATAGACTAAACATATCAATCTGATAATCTGCAAATATCAATGCAGTAAAGTAAAGTATGTGATTTTGGGAAACTCAAGTCAAACCTAACTCGAGTTGTGCAATCCCGAATCAACATTCATTTATACCTTTCTTGCTGTCGCTCTGATACAATCGAAGTCTCGACTCAAAGCCTGTCAATGTTCAATCTGGCAATGACAATATCAATATACTGTATCAATATTCTATTCAAATCAAAACGTCCCCGTCTTATCAAATTCTGAAGGTACAACAGTACAATCTTGCGATACTGATAATACTATATCAGTCTATCCCAATTCCAATCATTTACAATCAACCACCGTACGAATCTGACATCACATCTCAGTCAATTTAACTTTGAAATTCATAACAATTCCATAATCAATCTGTTTCTTAATCTAACTTCGATTCTATGATGTCTACTATGTCAAGAACACTATATATGAATCGTATCTGATTCTGGACATAGCATAATTTCAAATCTTAACAAAACGTAACAAAACTTACGTCCTGTTGTAGCTGTCGTTGCTAGGAACACGGTGCCATAATCGGATTCAAATTTGGACAGACGGATTGATCGCAAATCGAATTGAACGTAATTCCCCCGGAAGCTCTCGTTTCCTTTCTTTCCTCTGAGGAAAGTGTTGCATGTATATATATATATATATATACACGTAACATGCATAAGGACGAGTGGCTCAATGTTTGTAGCACACGTCTCGCGCATATGCGCGACCCCAATCGGCGCATATGCGCGAGACACTCGGTCTCCGCGCGTATCTTGCACATCGCCTCGCGCATATGCACGAGACTCTTTGATGTTCCTCGCATAGGCTTCGTGCATATGCGTCTGCCTGTTTGGCGCATGTGCGCGCATCCCGGTCGCGCATATGCGCCGATGCTACTGTCCTTGCACATCTATTTTCACACGCAATCTCATTTCGTGTCTCGGTTAGCCCTTTCATAATTATCTCGATTAAAAATCAATAATCGTAATTTAACACGGTATAAAATCTCGGGCATTACAACTTGTAACCTCCATCTAAATGCACTTCAAAACCCATTTATCACCCCCTGAACCTTCACCTTCATTATCTAAATTTCCTACACAACCTTACCTTCGAAAAACATCAGAAACTCAGCAGCTTAGAAACGTGAAAACAGCAGCAGAAACAAGAAGGAAAATTCAACTCCGCTCCGCCGCGTCGTGTTTGTCGTTTTGATTGTTTTCTTCAAAAAAAATTCCAGGCATGCATATATTGTTTCTTTGCTCTACAATCAAGTCCTATAGATATTTTAAACCATTATATATGCATGATTCAAGTAACAACTCGAAATTTACAGCAACCTTGCAATAAAACTGCATGTGCCACTCACGGATTTTGAAATGGTATTTCACGGGTTGGTGTGTTTTGTTGCTTACAGGGAGTTGTGCGATTCCAGACACTCAAGGCTGCTTATAGGCTTGATTTATAGTGTATTAGGGGGTTGATAGTTCATTGGTTTACATACATACACTCACAAACAAAGAAATGACAGCAGAATTTTTCTTGTGTGCAGAATGGAGTCACGGTTTTGGCCATTGAGTGGGTAAGGTGAGTGTGTTCGAATCTCGTCTATCCTAGGGACTGTAGCCAAGGTTAGAACCCTTCCTTAACATGTCTAGGACGTGACCAAGTCATCCTTTCAAGGCTTGGTTCACGGATCAATCAAAATTACACCACAACAAAATAAGTGCTTTTTGGTTTTCTTCATTTTCTGTATGAGTATGGTTTCGGTTTTTGAGTGTTGCTTGGATTGTGGATGGCTTCTAGCCCATAGCCATGGTTCATACAACACTCCAACATGTCTAGATCAAGCCATGGTTGATCAAATGGCCACTGGAACGACACAAGACAGAAAAAAATAATTCAATACATCACACTACAATGAAAGTGGTGTTCTCGGTTTGGTGTTGTGATTGTCCTAGGTATTTGCTTGGGTTGTGGTTGGCTTTTAGTCCTTAGCCATAGTTCAAGCCACACCTTAGGATGTTGGTAAGAGACTCTGGTCGGTGGTTCAAGCCCCAATGGCCATTAGTTTCATAAAGTGATCAAATCAAGCACAATAGCTGCTGCTGTAAATTTTTGACAGCAACTTGAGTTTTGGTTCAGAGGACATATTTGAGTTCTTGGTTGGCTTTTAGCTTATGACCTTGGACTGGACAATACCTC
Organism: Primulina tabacum; assembly: GCF_025594145.1. Taxonomy (NCBI): domain Eukaryota; kingdom Viridiplantae; phylum Streptophyta; class Magnoliopsida; order Lamiales; family Gesneriaceae; genus Primulina; species Primulina tabacum. The sequence goes on along the minus strand of NC_134561.1, from coordinate 22,237,807 downwards.
AATGAGTTAGGAAAGTCATGTTTTTGACCGTTTGTGATTTGGGTAAGTTTAGAAGTCGTACGAGAATTTACGGTGCAATGTGCCAAAGTGACCCTCGAGAGAGTGTTTCATGATTTTGGCCTCCATTCACTAATTTTCGTGTTTTACAGTCCTTATGAATATTTTTCAGTATGTTAGGGGTATTTTAATAATGGTTAAACGTTGGTTTAATGTTGGTTCGAGTTGGTACGAAGCCATGGTTGAAAAAAAAAAACTAAGTTGTTGGTCCCAATCATCTCGTTTTTGGTTCGGATGTTATGTTTTGTCAAGTTAAGATTATTTGCATACATTTCTTATTAGAATTAAGTCGCGGCAAGCCTAGGAACGATCCAAATCGTCCGGTAACAACAGGGTTATAATTATATTACGTGCATAAATTATAAAATATTTATTTTTGAGGTATATGTGATATGTCTTGTGGCCACCTTACGTTTATGGGTTTGGAAGTCGGTATGCGCAACCGAGGACCTCTCCACCTGGTGACTTACGACCGGTTTACGATTATGTATGGGTACGGATATCCAGTCCAAGGGTTGTGGTGATCTCTACCACCCAGTATATTGTGGTTTAGTCTGATCAGGAGTTCATGTTATGTTATGGGCCACTTGCTTCGAAACATTATCTCTACCAAAAAAAATTATGATATGATATGACAGAGCTCTATCGAGTAAAGCTTTTACTTATGATTTTCAGATATGCACGTATTTATAATTACTCATGATACGATTTTCACCGTACGCTTTACGATACTTTATTTTTACGTTGCATGCGATTTTATGATATATTTACTTGTTAATCCCGATATATACATGTTGAGTCTTTAGACTCACTAGACTTGGTTGTTGTAGGTACTGATGAGGTCGAGACCGAGGGCGAGGACCAGTGAGTTAGCTCGGGTCAACAGTAGTAGGAACCCGAGGACCTCATGTTTCAGTTTATGCACTTTTTATGTTTAAACTAATTTTTAATATGTTGGATATTTTTTTTTGTTGTTGTTTGAAACATAATACTTACTTCCGCTGTTATGTTAAAGTTAAAACTATTTATGAACTATTTTATTAGTGAGGCAAGTTATTTATTTATTAAAAAAAAATTTTTTTTTACGAAAGACGGGGCCTTTACATCTGTGTTGCCAAACTGGTTGGGCTGACTCAAAATGGACTCAGCTGATGTTGAACCACATTGATCATCTACTTGATCTAACATGGCAGTTAAGCAGCGGAATGCTGCTGATGATTAAGCTCCACTTTAATCATCCAACATCTCAACACAGCTAGGCTTCGTCTGTAGATCAGTTCCAACTGTGTTGGAAACTTAATTTCGGAGTTTGACAAATTGAGTGTGAAAAGAATGAACAACTGATCAAGAAGACCGAGAGTAACTGAACTAAAAAAAATCGTAAAATGACAGTTGCCCGAACTGAAGATTAGTGCATATTTAAGGCAACTGAATCAAGCTAATTGAATTACGTAGTCAACTGGATGATCAGTTGGAACTGATCAGTTAAACTAAAATCAGTTGAGAGCAATCAGTTAATCCTATCGGCTTTGTCAACTGATAAATCAGTTTGACACGTCATCAGTTAAGGAACGTAGCTATCAACCGACAATTGTACAAGAGCATACTGCAACGCATAGTGGGAACTCCGCATATCAGAAAAGCTACAGTGTACGATTGTCAGAAGAATGTTGACGTGGCTATACAACGGAGATAAAGATTCAAATGGATTTATTGTTACCATTGGAAGCAAACCTATAAATGACCGAGAAGATCTGCTGAACAAGAGGAATCTAGAAATCGAGCAATCAAGTTATCAATAAAACTCTGTGCATACTCTTTCAATTCTAAATCTCTCGAAAGCTCACGCTTAATATACACATTCATAGCATTCAAGGCTATACTTCGAGCTTAAAAGCACAAACATTCACTAGTGTATTATTCAATCTTTTAGAGATCAGTTGTGCTAAGTAGTTATGTATCATTTGAGTACTGATAAATTGTTAAGCCCAAAACAGAAGTGGGTTTGTACAAATCAATGAATAGATCAAAGTCTTTTAGTAAATATCCTATCTTCGAGATAGAAGGGGTGACGCATGAGTGTTTGAAATCTCCGAACATCCACAAATCTTGTGTCCCCTAATTTAAGTTTTTATTATATCTGTCATTCAGTTTATTTTCGTACTTTCATTAGATAACTGATTGATATTGACAAACAAAATTCTTGAATTCAGTTTATCACTAAACTGATTCATTATTCGAAGAAGTTATGAAAAATTGTTAAGTGTTTATTCAACCCCTCCATTCTAAATACATTTTCACTCCCAATCGATCCTAACAAGTGGTATCAGAGCAGTTTAATCTTGTTGCTGAATATTCCTACCAACAAAACTGATTACTATGTCTTCCTCCAACAAAATTCCAATGTTCTCAGAGAAGAATTTGACGATTGGAAGATTAGAATGCAGGCTCATCTAGCTGCACAAGATGATTATATGTGGTACGTTATCACTGACGGACCCATGAAAATACTGAAAGCAAACACTGCTGTTGCCATAACTGATGGTGCACCACATTGCATTGAAAAGCCCAGAGAAGAATGGACTGCAGAAGACAAGAGAAAAGCCAATTTGGACAATGCTGCTAAAGACATCTTGTACATAACACTGGATAAAATTACTTTCAGCAAGATAAATATGTGCAAGACTGCAAAAGAAATCTGGGAGAAGTTAATTCAGCTCTGCGAAGGCAATGATCAAACCAAAGAAAATAAACTCTTAGTTGCTATTCAGAAGTTCGATATTATTAAAACGAAGACTAGAGAATCTATGAACGAATATGATGAGAAAGTAAACAGAATCATAAATGAACTGAATGTAGTTGGAAAAGTATATTCAAACAAAGAAATCGCGCTGAAAGTGATCCGAGGTCTTCCTAAGGAGTGGGATGTTAAGACCATTGCCATGAGAGAATCAAAGGACCTGAATATGGTCGAACTACACGATTTATTTGCTGATATAAAAGCCTATAAATAGCCGAGAAGATCAGTTGAAGAAAAATAAATTTTGAGTGGTAAAAATCAAACTACAAAATTGTTCAAGTTATCAAGCATAACTCTTTTCATACTCTTCCAGTTCAAAATCTCTCAAAAACTCACGCTTAGCATACACATCATAGCTTTCAGGCTATACACTGAGCTTAAAAGCACAAATACTCACTGTTATATTATTTGATCTTGTAGAGATCATTTGTGCTAGGAAAGTTACAAATAAGTCGAGTACTGATATATTTTATTGAACTAAGAGTTTCAGTTTGGGCAGTGTTAAGTCCAAGCAGAAGTGGGTTTGTACAAAGTGTTGTATAAATCAGAGTCTTTTAGTGAATATCCTATCTTCGAGATAGAAGGGGTGACGTAGGAGTATTTAAAATCTTCGAACATCCACAAATCTTGTGTCCTTTAATTTCAGTTTTTATTCTATCTGTCATTCAGATTATTTCCGCACTTTTATCTTGTTAACATATTGACATTGACAACAAGATTGTTGAATTCAGTTTATAACTAAACTAATTCATAAATCGAAGAAGTTGTGAAAATTGTCAAGTATTTATTCAACCCCTCTTTCTAAACACTTTTTCACTCCCAACCGATCTAACAAGTTCTCGCACACACGCACACACAATCACTCACACATACAGAGAGTAGAGCTTATTGAATAGTAGAGTGAGTCTTGCACAAAGACAATAAACTTGTGTATGTAGTCTTTAACATATAGACTTTAAACAAGTGTTGGCTGGAAGGTGTTGCCCTCGGTCTAGGCTAGGAGTTCAGTTAGGCAGTAGGGTAAGTCGTAAGCTGAGTGAGTTTGTACAAAGCTTTGTATAAATCAAATTATTCTGGTGGATCTTACCCGTGGTGATAGAAGGGGTGACGTAGGAGCAGTTGAAGTCTCCGAACATCCATAAACATATCTTGTGTACTTAACTATTTAACTATTGTTTTCAAACTGATTTGATCAGTTCAAGCTGTGATCAGTTCAATTTTCACCATAACTGAACTGATATATGCAAGAACTGATCCCCCTTATATCATTTAATCAGTTTACACAAGTTAAAAGCTTTAAACTGATTAGCTTTCTTAACAAAGGATTATTTCAAGTATTTTTTGCTTGGTTGAAAAGCAAACTCGATCTAATTCATCGGTGTTTACATTCTTAGAACACGAGCTATTGCAGCTCATTGAGAATATTGTGTTTGAAGCACCTTCAAAGGTGCCTGAACTGTTCCATCAATAACACAAAAGTGTATTAATTAAGCATGTCGGAAGTGACAACAATGAGAAATATGACAAAAAAATACAAACTATTACGAGCCTATCAAAATCTCCCACACCTAAACCATGTTTGTCCTCAAGCGTAAAATAGTTCAATTTATTATCTCAACTCTTTATCCTCCTTCCACTTCCTCTACTTATCCGTAAAATTTTTCATGTATCAAAGCAATTTAATTGTTGGGCTTCTAATATACCAATATCATGAACAATCACTTTCATCAAAATGTATAGAAATTAAAATGCATGTGGTCTGTTGTATCATTTCATGTTCGTAATATGGATTTTGATGTTAACAAAACTTGTTATTGTATTTCTAACATATTTACTCACGTGTGAAGTTGTAAACACAAGAAGAAAACTGAAACTGAATTTAGCCAAACTGAACTTCTGGCGAGATTTGTTGTTTTGATGATATCTCTCACCTGAATGATTTAATTGACAATCCACCAACTTGAATGATCAGAAAACTCAATTTGTAACAAGTAATATTTCACGTCAGTTCGGCAAAATCTGATATTATCAAGGCCTAACTGATCGCTGAATTACCTAATTGATTACACGAAAACAACAATCAATTGGGTATGAGCAGTTGCAGTATTTTGGTCATATCTCTCAGCTCGGTTATTGGAATGAAGTGATTCAGTATGTGATGGATCGTGTGCTCGGCACCTTTGAGGTGCTTTCAAAACAATAAATGAATGAGCTGCAATAGCTCGTGTTCTAAGAATGATGACATCAATGAATTAGATCGAGTTTGGTTAGAAACCAAGCGGAAAACACTCGAAGTCATCCTTCGTTAAGAAAGCTTATCAGTTAGAGCTTTTAATCTCGTGTAACTGATTAACTGAAGATAAGGGAGATCAGTTCTAGCATGTATCAGTTCAGTTATGGTGAGAACTGAACTGATAGCTACTCGAATTGATCAAATCAGTTTAAAGCAAGGGGTTAACAATTAAAATACACAAGATATGTTTATGGATGTTCGGAGACTTCAAATGCTCCTACGTCACCCCTTCTACCTCCTCGATTAGGTACCATTAGAAGACTTTGATTTATACAACTACTTGTACAAACCCACCCAGCTTAGGACTTCCCCACTGCCTAACTGAACTCCTAGTCTAGACTGAAGGCAACACCTTCCAGCAAACACTTGTTTAACATCTGTGTGTCAAATACTTACATACACAAGTTTAACGTTTTTGTCCAAGACTGTGTTTTGCGTGGTGGTGCGGTGCGTGTGTGAGAACTAATCTCTGAGAATAGTACGAACGTGTTCTCACACACTGAGGGAAATAAGCTTCTAAACTAAGCTGATATAACTTTGGAGTGTTCCCTCAACTGGGCGGTTGCTTCTTTGTAAGCTGATACGCGATATGTGTGCCCTCTCTGTATTTTATCTTTTCACTCGTCAACTCTCATCGTCGTTTTCACTGAGCTTCGGCTTCTATTTATAGGAGTTTGGCTGAACATACAGTGAGGCTCAGTGAATGAATCCGTTGCAGTTTGAATTTGTTCCCCCGAATAGATATATGGAACATTTGACTTTAAACGATGCTGCAATGTCTCTTATTGTACCTTGATAGTACATCTTTTGTACCTTTGTGAACAGCTGGATTAAGCTTTTCGTATCTGCAAACTGGTTCGCTCCTAACTGATGTTCTGAACTGGTCAGTTGAACTGGTGAGGTGAAATCAGTTGACTCGTCGTCAGCTGAACTGATTTCACTGATTCAGTTGAACTGATCAGTTGGGCTATTCATCAATTGAACACTTCATCAGCTGGCCGTGCTTCTGAAGGTCTTCTGCTGAACCACCTGTCAACTGGACAATCAATTGAACTGCTCTTGATACTTCAGTTGTATTGGTTCAATTCGATCAATCAGTTGTCACTTTCAGTTTGCGTCTCGATAGCTTCAGTTTAAGCTTGGTAACTGATCACTTCGATGCCTGGTCATTTTCAGTTTCTGCACACTTAGGTAAACTCGTTAGAAATAAATAAACAGGTTTTGTTAACATCAAAATAAAGATTGTGAACATGAAATGTTCCAACAATAAGCGTTGGAAAGAGAAGACAATAATCTACAAATCATATTCAGAAGTCAAAGTCTGAATCGAATCTTAAGATGCTGAGATATGACGATGAAGCTACTGGTTCTGCACAAACTGAAATTAGTCTTCTGACCAGTTGAGCAGACCAGAACTGAATAGGACCAGTTAAGCAGACCAGAACTGAAATTAATTAGTTGACCAGCTGACCAGTTGACCAGTTTAAGCTCGGGAAAATGTCTAGCAAAACGAATTTGACTGTTGCAATTTCAGAAACAGTACAGAAACTTTCCTAACAATCATATTCTTGTATCTAAAGTATTTATCATTGTTGGAGCCTATAAATACAAAATCTTGAAGATCAAACAAGAGCTTTTGAATGGAATTCAAAGCATGGGCAGTTAGCATGAAGAAATTATATAGTTGAGAGCACAAGCCCTTGTGTGAGAATACATTTGAGATGTACACTATAAATTATAAATTGCTCACACACAATCACTTACACTTATACAAGAGAGTTGAACTTCAAATATTAGTTGAGTGAGTCTTTACACAAAGACGTAAAACAATGTGTTTGTCGTCTTTGCACATGAGACATTACACAATATGCTGATTGTGAGGTGCTGCCTACAAACTTGAGTGCTAGGAGTTCAGTTAAGCAGTAGTGTAAGTCATAAGTTGAGTGAGTTTGTACAAAGAGTTGTATAAATCAAAGTCTTCTAGTTAATCCTTCCCAAGGTGGAAGAAGGGGTTATGTAGGAGCATTGAAGTCTTCGAAAATCTATAAACAAATTCTTGTCTATTTATTCATTGTATTTACTTATTATTTTCAATATTTTAAAGATGCATTGTTGAAGCACTTTATTTGTTCTTCAAATACCAAAATATTTCATAAAAAGTGTTTGGTAAAATGCTTCAACTAAAATATTTTTACTCATTCAACTTCTATATATTTTAAATGCTTTACAAAATATTTAATCGCTTTCTACGAAGGATTATTTCGATTATCTTCCGCTTGGTTTGCACACCGAACTCGATTTAATTAATCGGTGTTTAATATTTCAAGAAATGAGCTATTGTAACTCAACTATGATCCCCCTAATCGATCCTGTCAAGTGGTATCAGAGCGGGTTGTTCGTGAAAGAGCATTGAAACTTATTTTGATGTTAAAAATTCTAAAATTTCAGATTTTTTAAACATATATATGTAAAATTGAATTTTTGTACATCTTGCAGCGATCGTGGGAAAAATGACATCTCTCCTTGTTCGAGGTTCCAAATGACGAACCGCTATTTGCATTGCAAACTAGATTTTCAGAGGATTACATAGGTATAAAATTTGCAGCCTATTTATGCACTAGAAAAAGCCGTTTATTCGTTAAAGGCAGAGCATATGTGCTGCAGCAGAAAATTAGCCGTGAAGAAAAATTGTTTAATCAATCCTCTAGTTTTTTAATTTTAAACTTTCAAAAATATAGGGGATAACTCATTATAATTTTAATGTAGAGATTTTTTTTAAATAATGAGGGGCAGAAAATTTTGTGCTTAAAATATTTTGAAAATATGATTTTTTGATTCACACAAAAGGGAGAGAAATATGTTAGTTGAATCGATTGTTTATCCAAGTTTCATGATCATCAAAAAGGGAGAGATTGTTCGAACATTTCATGTTCGCAATCTTGATTTTGATGTTAACAAAACTTGTTATTGTATTTCTATCAAATTTACTCACGTGTGAAGTTGCAAACACAAGAAGCAAACTGAAACTAAATTTCTTGCGAGTTTTGGTGTTTAGATGATATCTCTCAGCTAGATGATTCAAATGAAAATCTGCCAACTTGAATTATCAGAAAAATCAATTTGGAATAAGTCGTATTCACGTCAGTTGGGAGAAATCGGATGTTATCAAGGTCTAACTGATCGCTGAATTACTGAAATTATTACATGAAAACACCAATCAGTTGAGTATGAGCAGTTGCGGTATTTTGGTCATATATCTCAGCTTGATTATTGGAATGAAGCGATTTAGTATGCATTGAAAAGATTTTACGATGATCTACAAATCATATTCAAAAGTCAAAGTCTGAATTGAATTGTACGATGCTGATAAATGATGATGAAACTACTGGTTCTGCAAAAGGGGGGTTGAATAAACACTTATGATTTTTGGTTCTTTTTCGAAATAATGGATCATTTTAGTGACAAACTAATTTCATAAATCTTGTTGTCGATATCAGTCAGTTAACTAGTTTAAGTGCGGAAATAAACTAACTAATAGATTGAATACTCAAAGAATAACAGAAATAATGAACACAAAGATTTTATGGCTGTTTGGAGATTTCAAATGCTCCTACATCACCCCTTCTATCACGAGGATTGTGTTGGAAAACTAAATTTTGGTTGTTTGACAAACCCAGTGCTTAAATCGATTGAAATAACTGATCAAGAAGTTTGAAAGTAACTGAATAAATAATCAAACTGACAGTTGCCCATAACTGAAGATTAATGCACAGATTGACAAAGACAACTGAACCAGATGAACTGAACTTACGCAGTCAACTGATTGATCAGTTAGAAACTGATCATTTGCTACATTCAGTTGTGAGCTTATCAGCCATTGCTTATCAGCTGACCATTCAGCTGTACACGTCATCAGTTAACGAAAAGGACATCCAACCGACAAACAGTACAAAAGCAGACTGCAACTATTAGTGAAAACGCAGCAATTTAGCTGCAGTGTACGAATGTCAGAAAAATATTGACGTGGAAAAACAACGGATATAAATAGTCAAATTACTTTGATTATTACCGCTGAAGTGAAGCTTATAAATAGCAGAGAAGGGCAGTTGAAATCCCCCAACAATCAACGATTTACCATTCTATCATTCTTGCTGTTACTCTGCTGAAATTCTCGCTCATATTCAAAGAATTAGAAGCTAACACTTATCAGATACATTCGTAGCATTCTGGGATACTTTTTGAGATCATATTGTTGAAAATTCGATCTTAAAAGAGATCAGTTGTGCTAATTTCAGTTGAGTACTGTGAAACATATTGTAAAGTAAGAGTTTAAGTTTTGACATTGTTAAGTCCAAACTAAAGTAATTCTGTACAATTGTTTGTATCGATCAGTGTCTTTTAGTGGATATCTTATCCATGTGATAGAAGGGGTGACGTAGGAGTGATTGAAATCTCCGAACATCCATAAAATCTCGTGTATTCTCATTTCAGTTTTCATTCTATCTATCAGTCAGTTTATTCCGTACTTTATTGTTAACTGATTGATATCGACTAACAAGATTTCGAGTTTCAGTTTGTCACTAAAATGACTCAACATTCAAAAAGATTGTGAAAACCTTGAGTGTTTATTCAACCCCACCTTCTAAACACTCTTTCACCAGCTAATCGATCCTATCAAGTGGTATCAGAGCGGTTAAATCTTGTCCCAGAGTACTCTTACCCACAAACTGTTCACCATGTCTTCATTTAATAAAATACCAATGTTTTCCAGAGAAGATTTCGATGACTGGAAAATCAGAATGCTTGCTCATTTAGCTGCACAAGTTGATAACATGTGGTATGTCATTACTGAAGGACCCATGAAAATCTTAAAGGCAAATACAACAGTTGCAATAACTGATGGGGCATCTCATCACATTGAGAAGCCCAGAGAGGAATGGACAATTGAGGATAAAAGGAAATCCAACTTTAACAATGTGGCTAAGGACATCTTATATAAAATGCTAAATAAAGTCACTTTAAGCAAAATCAAAATGTGCAAAACTGCCAAAAAAAAATTTTGAGAAACTGATTCAGCTTTGTGAAAGAAACAAGTAAACCAAGGAGAACAAGCTATCAGTTGCTGTTCAGAAGTTTGAAAATATCAAAATGAAATTTGGTGAATCTATGCATGAATATGATGAGAGGGTCCGTGGTATTATAAACAAGTTGAATGCACTTGAAAAAGTGTATTTCAATAAAGAAAATAGCACTGAAGGTGGTCAGAGGTCTTCTTAAAGAGTGGGATGTCAAGACTATGGCTATGCATGAATCAAAGGACCTTAACAAGGTTGAACTTCACGATTTGTTTGCTGATCTAAAGGCATACAAGTTTGAACTACAAACTAGAGAAGGGGAAACTTCTACATCAAATGTCACAACTGATTTAACTGCTGTCAAGCTGGAACCAACTGGTTCAGTTGACAAATCTGCTGATCAGCTGAGCGATGACATAATGTCATTGTTTGTAAAAAAGTTTGGAAGGTTTATGAGGAGAAATCAAGGAAACTTCCAGAAGAAGTATCAAAAAAATCACTCCAAAGAAGAACCTTATGCTTGCTACAACTGTGGCAAGATTGGCAATTTCATTGCTGATTGTCCCAAGCCAAAGAAGGACAATCGAGGATCAACTGAAAAAGAAAAGAAGCCCTATGAGCACAGAAGAAGAACCAAGGATGACAAGAAATCTCTCAGAAAGAAACATGAGGTGCTTCTAGCTGAGGAGAGTAAGTCAAAGTGGGCAGAAACTGATAGTGAGGAGTTAGAACCTGAAAGCCCAATCAGTTCAAGTGATGATGAAGAAGAAGTCAGGTGCTTAATGGCAGATGATGCTGAACTGAAGTCAACAAGTGAACATGTATTTGACTTCAGCTCTACTGATTTCACTCATGAGGAACTCATTACCACATTGCATGACATGGTAAATGAGTACCACAAACTTGCTCGATCATTTGAGAAGGTCAGAGCTGAGCAAAATGGTCCCAATGATGACAACACTGAAACTGATGAGTCAGTTGAAGTGTTGAGTCTAAAAAGGGAGACTGTAGAGCAAAAAGCTGAAATGATTGAGAACCAAACTTTGATATATCAGTTAAAAACTGAGATTTCAAAACATACTGAACTGATTCAACCTTGGAACAAGTCTTCAGTTACATTAACTGAAATGCAGAATTCACAAAAATTAGTTGATGATAAAACTGTATAGGCTTTAACAGTCATGTTGAAAATTCTGCAAGTGATACACAGCCAAGGTTGAATAAAAACAAAAGAAAGTACTTTATCTTTGTAAAATCAACTATGATAAATCAATTCTCAGAACCATGTAAACCAACTGTTCAATCTACTGAAAGTAAGAACAGAGCCAAACGGTATGAAATTGGATGTAGCTATGATTCAACTGATTCAATAAACTGGTCACCTAAACGATTCAGTTACAAAAATCAGCACTCAAGGAATGACTATTACAATTACTACAACTGTAAGCCAGTTTATAAACGGTATCAAAAGAATAGTCATTTGAAAAAGGGTATAAATCATACCGTTTCTTCCTCACACCACACACTTAATACCCAAAAGACGAGAAAAACTATTTGGAACACAGTAACTGGAAAGTCAGTTAAACTGGTCCAAGTCTGGGTTCCTAAAGGACTAATCAGTTTAGGACCCAAATGAATATGGGTACCAAGATCATATACTGTGTGTGATTGCAGGTGACAGGTACAAACAAGGAATCCACGTGGTATCTAGACAGTGGATGCTCATGGCATATAACAGGGGATGCAAATCTGCTATCTCAACTTATCAAATACACTAAACCAAACATCAGTTTTGGAGATAACTCCGAAGGTAAAACTGTGGGTAAGGTTAAGCTTATCCATGGTAACTTTACTGTCAAAGATGTTTTACTAGTTGAGAATTTGAAGTATAACTTGATTAGCATCAGTTAATTATGCGACAATAGTTTCTCAGTCCAATTCGACAAACACACTTGTTCAGTTAGAGACTAAACTGATGAGGTCATCCTTACAGGCAATCGTTGTGGAAATACTTACAAAGTCAGTTGGTATGACAACCTTATGCACCAGTTTGTTTCATTGATTCCAAAACTTCTAAAAACTGGTTGTGGCATAAGAGGTTGAACCACTTAAACTTAAAATCTATTGCCTATCTTAGTAACCAGGATCTTGTAACTGGTTTGCCCAAAATAGACTTCTCAAAAGATAAAATTTGTTCAGCATGTCAGTTTGGTAAGCAAATAAGATCTTCATTCAAAAATAGAGGTTGTAAATCATTCTTCCGATGCTTAGAACTGTAACATATGGATCTTTCTGGTCCAATACAAGTAATGAGTTTAAGGGGAATGAAATATACCTTAGTAGTTGTGGATGATTTTTCAAGATTTACTTAGGTTATCTTTCTCAAATCCAAAGACCAAACTGCTGCACAACTGATTAAGCTTTTCAAAAGATTATTAAATGAAAAACAGTGGGGATTGATCGAATAATGTCTGATAGAGGGACCGAATTCATCAATCAAAATCTTTCAACATTTTTAGAAAATACTGGGATCAAGCATGAGCTCTCAGCAGCTAGAACTCCTCAGCAAAATGGTGTAGCTGAGAGAAGAAATCGGACCCTTAAAGAAGTTGCTAGAAGAATGCTTGCTGATTCTGGTATTTCTCAAAGGTTTTGGGCAGAAGCAGTAAACACTGCATGTTACACTTAGAACAGATCAATGATTAATAAGAATAATTTGAAAACACCATATGAGATCTGGCATGGACGAAAAAGTGTGGTTTTCTACTTCAAAATATTCGGCTGCAGATGTTTTATTCTTGATAATGACAAAAATTATTTAAAAGCTTTTGATGCTAAATCTGCAGAGGGAATATTTCTTGGATATTCTTCAGTTAGTAAAGCTTATAGAGTTTTTAATAAAAGTTCTTTAAATGTTGAAGAATCAATACATGTTGTATTTGATGAATATGTGCTAACTGATAAGCCAGCTGATCCAGTTGAGCTAGTTGATCGATTTACATATATCAGTTTGGAGGATGATAATGAAGAAGAAAATCATATCAATCGGAACATCCTTTAAACACATGAACCAGAATTACTGGATCAATCAGTTGAACAGAGAGTTGTTCATGATAATCAGTTGGTGGCGCCTATTGATAATATTCAGTTACCAACTGATACAGATCCAACTGATACTGAAGAAAACATTCAGTTGCCAACTGAAGCAGTTGTTGATATGGACACAACAAATACTGAGCTAAGATGGAAGAAATCACATCCTCCAAAATTAGTGATAGGTGATCCATCTGATCCGGTAAGAACTAGAAATCAAATGCTTAATTTATTTATTCACTCAGCTTTCGTTTCACAACTAGAACCAAAGAAACACGATAAAGCTCTTGCTGATCCTAACTGGATAAATGCTATGCAAGAAGAACTAAATCAATTTACCGATAACAATGTCTGGAACTTAGTTCTAAGACCATTTTCTAAAACTGTAATATGTACAAAATGGGTATTCAGAAACAAACTGAACAAAGATGGTTCAGTTGTACGCAACAAAACAAGACTTGTAGCTCAAGGATATAGGCAAGAAGAAGCAATTGACTGCGGAAACATATGCTCCAGTTGCAAGATTGGAAGCAATAAGAATGTTCCTTGCCTATTCATCATTCAAAAACTTTAAAGTCTACCAGATGGATGTGAAGAGTGCCTTTCTGAATGGTCAGTTGTAGAAAGAAGTTTATGTTGAACAACCAACAGGTTTTATCAATCTCTCTTTCCCTGATCATGTCTATCATCTGAACAAAACTTTATAAGGTCTTCAACAAGCTCCAAGAGCTTGGTATGAAACACTTTCAAAATTTCTAACTAATCATGATTTTATTGTTGGATCAGTTGATAAGAGTTTGTTCAAATTTTCTAAGAATGATCACATTTTACTAGTGCAAATTTATGTTGATGATATTATATTTGGGTCAACTAACCCCAAATTATGTGAGAAGTTTGCCAAGTTAATGCAGGACAAATTTGAGATGAGTATGATGAGTGAACTGACATTTTTCTTCGGTCTGCAAGTGAAGCAACTGGAAACTGTTATTTTTATCAGCCAGACCAAATATACAAAGGAATTGCTAAATAAATTTGGCATGGAAACATGTTCAGCTGCAAGTACTCCCATGAGTTCATCAGTCAAACTAGACAATGATCAAGGGGGAATATCAGTTGAGACGACACTCTGCAGAGGTTTAATAGGTTCATTATTGTACCTAACTTTTAGTCGTCCAGATATTGTATTTGTTGTTTGTATGTGAGCTAGATTTCAGGCAAATCCTAAGCAATCGCTTTTTTCAGCTGCCAAACGTATTTTAAAATATCTTAAAGGCACAAAAAATGTGGGATTATGGTATGCTAAAGACTCTTCTTTAAATTTAGTTGGATATTCAGATGCCGATTATGCAGGATGTAAGCTAGATCGTAAAAGCACCAGTGGATCTTTTCAGTTTCTAGGAGACAAACTGATCTCATGGTTCAGCAAGAAGCAAACATCCATAGCTACATCCATAACTGAAGCAGAATATCTTGCTGCTGGAAGCTGCTGTGCCCAACTGCTCTGGATTCAGCAACAACTGAAAGATTATGGAGTCGATGCAAAAGAATCTCCAATATTTTGTGACAATACAAGCACAATTGCGATCACATACAATCCAGTTCTTCACTCAAGGACCAAGCACATTGACATCAGGCATCATTTCATCAGAGATCATGCTCTGAAGAAAACAATCAAACAAGAATATGTGCCAACTGAACAACAAGCTGCTGACATCTTCACCAAACTTCTACCAGAGACTAAGTTTTCCCACTTTCGCAATATTCTTGGTTTAATTGACTTGTCTTAATTATATCAGTTCATTTTTGATATGTCAGTTGCCGTTTATTCAGTTAGTTAACTGTTTATCAACTAATGTCAGTTAATCATTTATCAGTTATCTCATTCAGCTAGTTCTCTGTTTGTCAACTGATGCCAGTTAGTTTTGCAGATAAGAAAAGAGACAACAATGAATCGAAACTGAAATTGTTTTGCTGATAAAATCGAAACCAAGTTACACGATCCATGTGTACTGCAGTAGCATCTTGCCAAACAGTCAACCACTTATTCAAATCATGACTCCTGATACTCCTGAAGGTTTCTGTAGTAGAAATACTTTCAAGCAAATACCTCTCCTTCCTGAGCATCATATGGATCAGCACATCATCCTTAACAAGCTCGGAAATATGATCGACATCAGCAAGTCTCTTATACTTGCTGGCCATTGATCTCTGCTTAGTAGTAGCAGGAAATTCACCACTATGAATTGATTGGAGTTCATGAGCTGTGGTCCAAACGGACATAACTTCTGAAAAGACGTACTTTTCAACAGCCTTCTTAAATCTTTGAAAGCGATAAGGTGTCCATGAATGATGAGGGACGTGCGAACTGCATACACAATCCATCAAAGTTTAAAATGTTATTTTCAAATAACAAACGGTCTTATTTATAGACATCAATTGAATAGACAAAAGGAAGACGAAGAGTCTTTAGTCACCAATATGGATTTAAATGATCCAGACTAAGTTTCTCTTACCCTTATTTTATGCATTTATTGAGGGAGAATATCGGATTTATAAAGTTAACTGAGAAGACATTGGTCAGTTGGTCTTCAGCTGAACTAAATCGGTTCCCAACTGGTCAGTCAGCTGCTGGCATAACTGATCTTCTCCAATAAGTTAACTGATTAATCGTATAATGTTCCATATTAAGTGTAGTGACTGATTGTTTTCGCATTTAATTGATGTCTTTCAATGTATAGTATTTTGAAACGTGGACCCACGTGATCCATTTATATTCATCACACGTATACACGCTTTTATCCAATTTTTCTTGACTAACACGTGTCCAAAAATTTGAACAGTCACATATATATGTACTATACCCCGCCCCATTTCAGTTTTTCTTTCTTATGCGCACATCAGCATTCAGAGCAAATCACTACTCAAAGCTTATTCTCTTTTGCAGACCACAATTCACTCAAATGGCCAACCAAATTCCTACTCACATTCTCAATGCTATGGCTGTTGATTTTGATTCAGTCTTGACTGTGAAGGATGAAGGCGTCAAGAATATCTTTCTCAAGATGGAAGCAGCCGGGCTGAAGGGATTTCTGGGAAAATTTTCCCAAGAAATTTATCTAAAGGAGATTCAAGACTTCTACGCTAATGGATACATCACTACTGATGGCAAGATCGCTACTACTGTCAATGCTCAGTTGCTGATTATTGATGAAAACTTCTTCACCGATCTATTTCAGCTGTCTACTGATGGGCTTGCATATATCAGTGAAATGAAGGCATCTGATGTTGAAGAGATGCAAACCCTTCTTTCTGATGATGGTCGAAAGATCATGGTTTCCGATCCCAAGAAAGATCTGAAGCCAGAGGTACAATTGCTGACTGATATTGTAGCCAAGGGGCTATTGGCAAAGGCAGGATACTTTGCTGCCCTAACTTTGAAAAAATTTCAAGCCATGAATGCAATCATGGCTGACAGAAAGATGAACTCGAAGAAAATTATTTTCAATATCTTGAATAATATGTTTCAATCAACCAAGCAATCCAGGGGATATGCATTGCAACTCAGCTATATGCTGAAGGTGAAGGGGTTAGTAGGTGATGCTGGTGAGAAATCATAAATGTCCAGCCACCGAAGCTCAAATTGGACATGTCTCCTGAGCAGTTTTTGAAGGTAAAGAAAGATATTGGGATGCAGAAGGCTCCCAATTCAGTTATGAAGGCTAAGACAACAGTCCAAAAGAAGACAACCAAATGTAAACTGATTGTCTCTGAGCATGATTATGAGAAGACTCCTCAACCCAAAATCACCAAGAAACCTCGCACTTTGAAGACTAAGCAAGCAGTTGTTGTCATCACCATTCCTACTGAACGGCTGACACCATCAAGAGCCCAACAGCCTATTCAGGCTATACCTCTGCAAGCCATTCCAACTGAATCTTCAGCTAAGGTTCAGTTACCTCAATCTGCTGCTCAACTAAAGGAGAAGATCACCAAATCTGGTGATGAGAATAAATCGGCTCGAATCAAGGCTCCATTGATCATCATTACTGGCCAGACTCCTCTACCGATTGCAAGACCAAAAAGAGTAGTGATCGGGGAGAGAATTGATGCAACAACTTCAGGGCTAAGCATCCCTCATGCCCTAACTGATTCAAAAAGAATAGGGAAAATGCAAGAAGAGCCTAGGCCAACAAATCCAATCCAAACTTACATTGATCTGATATGGAAAGAGATCAATGAGTTTTCATTGACAAATTTGAAAGCCTACGATGAATGCCTTAAATTCAGAACTCATGTTTTTACTAAGCAGCTTTTGAAGAAATCATTTCTGGAGAGATTCATAAAACTGGAGAAGGTTGTGCTCAAAATGGTAAAAGCTTCTTCAATTGTTCAAGCTCTGGAGCGCAAGAAATACTTTTTGACCTGGTGAGTGAGAAGAAGTTACAGAAATACCTCGCTCAGTTGCGACTCAGTTTTGATCCTACCAGTCCAACAGCATTCAATGATAAAGCTGTCTATGACCAACTAGACTCGGATCTTCTCTCGCTCCAGTTGGAAATCAAACAATGGTAAATGGACCAAGAGCTGACTCTACCAGCAGATTCCCAAAATCTCTCAACTCAAGAGCCAGCTGAACAATCAGCTCAACATCAGGAGCAGTCCAAAGAACCAGTTGCTGAGTATTCCAAGCAAGCAACTGCTTCTACTTCAAGGATGTACAACCATCATCCTCCGCTACTCCATCCTCGAATGCTGAACTACAACTCTATTCCGATTCTGAATTATTACTAGCAAAAGTTGATGAAGTGATAAAATCAGTTGCCATTGACATTCAGCTACAATCAACAAGAGTAGTTGAGGAGTTTTTTGGAACTGAAGAACCAGCCGAACAGACAGAAGAACCAAATGTACAAACTTTCTCTCAACCTGAAGAGCCAGTTCAGTCAGCTACCATGACTGAACAAGAAGTTTTAGAAGAAACTGAGAAGGCTCAGCTGGACTCGACACAAACTGAAGAAGTGCCAGCTGAAGAGCTAGTTAATATTTCAGTTGTTCAACCAACTGAATAACAAGCTTCTCAACCAACTGATTGTCAAATGAGAAAGCCAACTATTACATCTGTTGATCCAAATATTTCCTCTCCTCAACAGCTTCAACAGGAAGCCTTACCAGAACATGATTCAGAAATGGTGACACTTGAAACGGATACAACTGATAGGGCATTGATCATCTTCGATCAATAGAAGAGAGAACATGAACCAGAAACTTCTGAAGCCATGTCTCCTGGCATCTCGATAGCAACTGAATCCTTGTTCGAAGTAATTCAGGCGATCCAGTCCAATCTCGTCGGTATAGTGTCTTCCATGTCAGATATCAAGTCCACCCAATTCTTGCACACTATGAGATTTGATTCCATAAAGGACAACACCATGGGAAAATTGCAGCAAATTCAAAAGGACGTCACTTCTTTATTCCTTCAAATGGACTAACTTCAGAAAGACAGATTGTCAGCTGAAGCTCATTTCCAGATTCAAGTTGTGGTTACAAGACGTCTTGACTTTTTGGAAAACACTATGTCCAAAAGAATGGATTTACTGCAAGATATTCTATTAAATGCGGTGTCTAATCTCAAAACAGATGTGCAGAAATTATGGAAAAAGGTTGATGAGTTTGAAAAAAAGAGAGAAGAAAAAGAACTAGGAAGAAAGGATCAGCCAAAGAAATCTTCGAAGGCCATCAAGGAAAAATAAAAGATTATTTTATTCAGATTTTTTAAGAGTATTTCATTCTTTTGATATTTGTACAAATTTGTACATTAAAATGATTATTTTATCTACAAAGTATCCAAAGATTATTTTCGTGAGTTCAGTTGATCAGTTCATGAATTCCAAGTTTTGTCAAACACCCAAAAGGGAGAAATTGTTGGAAAACTGAATTTCGGTTGTTTGACAAACCAAATGCTTAAATCGATTGGATTAACTGATCAAGACGTTTGAAAGTAACCGAACAAATAATCAAACTGACAGTTGCCCATAACTGAAGATTAATGCGCAGAATAACAAAGGCAACTGAACAAGCTGAATTGAACTTACGCAGTCAACTGACTGATCAGTTGGAAACTGATCAGTTGTGAGCTTATCAGCCATTTCTTTTCATCTGATCCTTTAGCTGTACACATCATCAGTTAACGAAAAGAACATTCAACCGACAAATAATACAAAATAAGACTGCAACTATTAGTGGAAATGCCGCAATTTAGCTGCAGTGTACAAATGTCAGAAAAAGATTGACGTGACAAAACAACGGGTATAAAGATTCAAATTACTTAGATTATTACCGCTGAAGAGAAGCTTATAAATAGCAGAGAAGGGTAGTTGAAAATCCCCCAACAATCAACGATTTACCATTCAATCATTCTTGTTGTTACTTTACCGAAATTCTCGCTCATATTCAAAGAATTAGAATCTCACACTTATCAGATATATTTGTAGCATTCTAGGCTACTTTTCGAGCTTACTAGCACAAATCATCTTGTTGTAAATTCGATCTTAAAATAGATCAGTTGTGCTAAGTCCAGTTGAGTACTGTGAAACATATTGTAAGCTAAGAGTTTCAGTTTTGGCATTGGTAAGTCCAAACTAAAGCGGGTCTGTACAAGTGTTTGTATCGACCAAAGTCTTTTAGTGGATATCATATCCTTGTGATAGAAGAGGTGATATAGGAGTGATTGAAATCTCCAAACATCCATAAAATCTCGTGTATTCTCATTTCAGTTTTCATTCTATCTATCAGTCAGTTTATTTCCTCACTTTATTGTTAACTGATTGATATCGACTGACAAGATTCCGAGTTTCAGTTTGTCACTAAACTGACTCAACATTCAAAAAGATTGTGAAAACCGTGAGTGTTTATTCAAACCCCCTTCTAAACACTCTTTCACCAGCTAATCTGTAGAGCTCAAATTCAGTACACTTAAAACTCATGCATTTATTTAATTGTTAAATTATTTATTAAGTTTAAAATGATTTTTAGCGATGCGTGATTTATTAAAATGTATTATTTTAAATTAATTATGTTTGTTTGATGCACGTTAAAATATTTTCTCGAGTTTCATGTTTCAGGCGATTATTCGATGTGAAATCGAGGAAAAGAGACCGATGACGATTTTGAAAATTTTAAAATGTGGTATTTTATTTTAAGTTAAGAATGGGGCATTTCAAATGCTTTGTTTAGTTTTTAGCATTTTAAATACAAACTTATTTATTAGGTGATTTTTATGATTTTAAACTTTTAAAGATTTAGTACTTGTGCATTTTATTTTAAGTATAGGATTTTTTTTGTAAAGTTAGTGTTTGATTAACTTTTAATTTGGGGTTAATTTTTAATTAAGCAATTTTTATTCCCCTAATTTAACTAAACACGCACCCACACACTCTTACACACAATACACAAACGTGACACACACACACATATGCCATTTGTTTTGTTTTAATTTTTGAGAGCAAACCTAGGGTTCTTCTAGCAAGAGTGCAGCCGCCCCATCCTCTGTATATTTTCCAGCGAGTTTTGTTACTTTCCTTCAAAGAAAATCATTCCACGTTCGTCCCGGATCAATCTTCGCACCATTCTCGCTTCGGTATCGTCGTTTCGGTATTTCAAGTCATCAAAAGGCATGTATAATATTTTGTTTCTGCATCGATCTTGTTATATTATATGTTCTTATGTTTATTATGTGTAAAAATCCATGTATGTTGCAAAAGGTTTGAGCAAAAATTTGTTGGATCGGTTTTGAAACGATTTTAGATCTCAAAACTTGAAATTTGCTGTCATTTTAAATAATGCGACTTTTTGGTCGATTTTCTGAAAGCACTTTCAACATATAAAACGTAGAACTTTTTGATACCTTCGATTTGAAAGTAAATTCGAAATATTTGGATGGGAAATGAGTGAGTTATGATCGTTTTCGTGGGACTGCTAAAACTGCGTTTTCTGAAAAATACGTTGTTGATGTGTTCTTGAAGTTTTATTATTGCAGGCTTCGTTGGGGATCGACGGGTGATCGCTGCTGCCTTTAGGTATATCAAGAATGAAGTTGGGATGATTGTTGGTGTCTCGTTTCGTGTTGTTAGGCATTTGGTCGAATTAGAAGTCATAGGAATGGTTTTGGAGTCAAGTGTCATGTTCACGGATTTGTTGCGTACATGTGATGCGTAGTTGTTTTGGGGCATTTGTATAGGCTTGATTCAGTGCAATAGTATCCTAGGATGTGTCCCGAGGTGTTGATTCAAGGTAGGAATGATCGAGTTAGGGAGACTAAGTCACATGCACATGAATTCTCGTTGGTTTGCTTCTCCTGCAGGTACACGGACCCAGGGCCGGACCCTTACACGGGGTCCGTGCCCTTGTTTCCTTCGAAGTGTCAACACACAGAGCCTACACGAATCCTTAGACGGACCATGACACGGGGTCCGTGTCCTTACTTCTTTTCGGGCATAGTTTTACAGAGCCTACATGGAGCCGTATCCGGACCTGGGCACGGGGTCCGTGTACTTCGTTTTTGGGAAAAATATGTTGATTGCTTTGGAGGTCGATGTCTTGGTTTAGTGCGATGATCAAGCGAGGTCGAGACTCGAGAGATTTAGAATGTCATAAGGAAATGGTCAAGTTTGTGGGTGAGCACGATTACCTAAGTCTAAACTATGCAAGATAAGTATTCGAATTCATGTTAGTATGTGCAGCAGTGGCACCAAGCGAGATCCAACAAATCTCTCAATGCCAAGTAAGTATGTTCGACGTGCAAAAGAAAATACTTTTAAGTTTTTGAGGTATGCTAAATGTCTTCTGACCAAATTATGAATGTGTTTGGAAATCGGTGAACGTGGACGAGGACCTCTCCACCTCGGTAAAGCATGACCGGGTTTAGTTCATGATTGGAAAGTGGTAAAGCATGACAAGGGACCAATCCACCCGTTAAAGCATGAACGGGGATCTCATGTATGTGGTAGTGGACTTTTTCTGCCAGCCCAGTACTGTGGTTTAGTCTGATCATGCGTATTTATGTATGGGTCACTTGCTTTGAAACATACCTCTACGCAAAATGATGAATTCATGTATGTTCAAGTATGTGTGTTGCAAGCATGTTTCAGAAAATTTCACATTATGGCACGTCTATGTTATGTATGTAAGTTCAAGCTTTTACATGCATGTTCAAGTTTCAAGTATGTATGCCCTATTTTAAAGATCCATGTGGTTTTATTACGTATTACTTGTTATTTCCAGCTTATACACTTTGAGTCTTTAGACTCACTAGACTTGATCGATGCAGGTGAGGATGAAGTTGAGGAGACGGTGAGGACCAGTGAGCTGGCTTGGACTGAGTGGGAGGCTAAATCCAAGGACCGCCCATGTTTCTTTTTAGTTTTTATGCAATGCTTCAACTACTCTGATTTCATGTTTTGGGTTAAGATGTTCAAACAAGTGTTTTTAGCAAACTTTATTCACGATCTTTTTATTGCAATTATTTTTGGATGAACAGTTTATTTTAAATCGAAATTTGAGAGTTTATTTATTATGTAAGAAAATTTTTATTTTTTCGCAAATTTCAAGTAGTTCAAAATACGGTACGTGACATAATCGATCCTATCAGATTTGTTTTCACTAAAAGACTTTGATTAATTACAGAATCTTCAATAACCCACTTCAGTTTGGACTTAAACACTTCCAAACTGAAACTCTTAGCTTCTTGCAGATTATCAGTACACAACTGATTTAACTATCATAGCACAACTGATCTTTAGAAGATCGAATAATTTGATGTAATGTGCTAGTAATCTTAGCTCAAATGATAGCCTGAAAGCTATGAATATATCTTTGAAGTGTGCGTTTCTCTGTATGAATATCGCAACTGATCGTGTATAACTGAATTTATCAAGTGTTCTCAAAATCAATGTTAATGTAAAAAATCAATCTTCTTCGTACTGAATTTCTCAGCTATTTATAGGCTTCCATCTCAATGGTAACATTGAATGCATTAAAATATTCATATCCGTTGAATTGTTCTATCTGAGTGTGTCAAAAATCTTCTGACAATATTACGATGTTGTAGTTTGATATGCGGCGCTCCTACTATTAGCTTATGACGTGTCAAACTGATATGAGTTGTTCTATTTATGACTTATCAGTTGAACTGACTTAATGCATTATGTTCAATTCTAACTGATAGATCAGTTTACTTTATTGATTCAGTTATCTTTGTTCTGTTCGATTTCATCTGATCATTAAATTTATTAATCTTCAGTTCGGATGACTTCAGTTTGAACTACATCAGTTCGAGTAGGTTCACTTATATGACCTCAATTCAGTTGGCTTCAGTTCAACTAATCAGTTCTTCAAATTTGTCAAACTTAAAAACCTTTAACTCTAACAATTTGTCATTTTTTGGTGTTTGACAAAACATAGAATCAAAGAACAGATATAATTCATTGTAGATAAAATAAAAGAACTCTTTGTAGATAAAATAATATTTAAATGTTCAGATTCATACAAGATAAGAATGTACAGATTCATACAAACTAAGAATAACATAAGATCTAACTAAACTAACTAAAACTAAGAATAACATGCATGTCCTTGATCGGTTGGTTGACTAGTTCTTTTCTTTGACTTATCTTGGTGCTTTTCTTCCAATTTTTTGTCAACACCTGCGAGTTTAGAAAGAAGGCAAACTTCAGAACTGACTTGGGATATATCATTCAACATCTGTTCCTGCATCAAATCTAGCTGCTTTGACAAACTTGTGTGCACGAAGTCAATTCGGTTGAAACGAATGTCCTGAGTTTGGAAAAGAGGCGGAATTGTCCTATCCTTTTTCAGCTGATCAACAAGGAGAAATAATGCAGTGATATCCTTGGTAACCTGCTTGAGGTTCTTCATGGTATTGTCCTTGATAGAACAAAATCTGAGCATATGCATCAGCTGAGTTGACTTCATTTCAGAAACTGTTGATATAAAATTGTGCAAGCTGGACTGAATGGCTTCGATCATGATACCAGTAGCTATGGGTACTTCTGGAGATAAGGCTTCAGATGTTGCTGATGCTTTGCCTCTCTTCTTCTCTCTGAAAATTACCATGGCTAGGTCTTGGGATTTTGTCTCATCCTATTGTTTCAATTCAGTTGTGAAATCTTCAACTGCTCCTGCTGAACGTCTGGAACTAAAGTATTGGGCTGAAGAGCAGTTGAACTGGATGGCACATCACTTGGCGTTTGCATATCAGCCAACTATTCAAAATGCAACTGAGCCGTGTAAGTGTGTTGTTCAGTCATGACAACTGACTGAAATTCATCCTCAATATTTGTCTACATAGCCTCCAAAGCTATTTGTGAAGAGCTTGGCTCTGCCTCCTGCTTAGCTAGTTTTGTCGATTCAAAGTTCAGCTCTATATCTGAGGCAACTGATCTGATTACTTCATCAATGTTTGCCAAAGATAATTCAGCGTTTGTATATAGAGTTTGTCCAGATGGTGAGGATCTCGAAGGAGCAGATGAAGTTGAGGGTTGGTTATCCTGAGGAACAGGATATATCACTAGCTTAGAGCTTTGTTCAGCAACTTGCTTTTTGGATGGTTTTGACTGAGCTTCAGTTGTCTGAGCCTGCTCTGCTGATTTTGGACTTTGGGAGTCAACTGGTATGTAAAGTTTTTGATACATCTCCCATACTTTGATCGTCATTTGCAGTGATATTATATCTGAGTCTAACTTCTGAAAGACTGCTTTGTCAGCATATGCACTAGGACTGGTTAGATCATATTTCATTTTAACTTCTCCAGTCATAGTAGTCAACTTCTTCATTCTCATTAGATCAAAGAAGTAATTTCTTTGTTCCAGTGATTGTGCGATTGTGATAGCTTTGACTGTCTTCAAGACCATTGTCTTCAGAGCAATGAATTCCTTCAAAACTGACTTTTTCTTCAGCCATCTGGCAAAGACTACAGTTCGGAATTTTACACATTCATCAATGTTCTCCAGCTTGGACTCAACAAACTCATTTATTTCACTCCAGATGAGGTCAATGTGAGTCTGAACTGAGTTGGTTGGCCTGAGCTCTTCAATCACCTTGCCCTTTTCTTTTGGATTAGTCAGGGAATGACAGATACACAACCCTGTGGTAGTTGAATCTACTTATCTCGAATCACCATACCTTTTGGTCATGTAATCGGTAGAACAGTAGGTCTGGTGACGATGAGAGGAGGTGCACGAAGTCCAACAAGCTTCAGCACTTCACCAGATTCAGTGACGATCTTCAATTGGTGTTCAATTGGTTTCTTTAGTTGGAGCATTTCAGTTGATGGTGCATCTGGAACTGATTGAATTTGTTTGGCAGCTATGGGTGTTTAAGCTCCAGTTGACATCAGTCGATCAGCTGGTATGACCTCAGAAACAACTAGCTTGGTCTTATGCGACCTTGGTTTCTTCAAAATATTTGGAGATGGTGTTTTCTCCGAATCACTTTCATTGACAATCAGTTTCCTGTTGATTTTCAGTTTCCTAGCCACCTCCTTGGCTTTGGCAACCTTCACAGATTTGGGAGCAGCTATCATCCCAATCTCCTACTTGACCTTAACAAAATTTTCAAGGGAGATGTCCAGCTTTGTTCTGGCTGGTTGAACATTCTTAGCATTAAAGATCTTGAACTTTTACATCTTCTGTGCCGAGTTGCTGATAAGAATAGAGCTTTTCAGCAAGTAGCTGAGCTGCAGTGTGAAACCATTCGATTGTTTGGTCGATTGAACCATGTTTTCTAGGATGTTGAACAGAATTGTTGACCACTTCAAGCTTGTGCCCTTCACTATTGCACTCTTGATTTGAAACTTTTCCAGTGTAAGGGCAGTGAATGAAAGGTGTGGTGATTCGAGATGTCAAACTTTTCCCTTTGTAACAATGTCAGCCAGCAATTGGATCTTTGGCTTCAGTTCTTTCTTGGGGTCAGTCACCTTAATCTTCTTCCCATCAGCAAATAGCAGAGTCTGCCTCTCTTCAATGTCAGCTATTGTGACCTCGGAGAAATGAGAAAGGCCTTCGGTTGGAAGAGGGTACTGAAGAGTCCTTCATCCATAGTCAGCATCTCATTGTTGACGTTCATGAGAATCTTTCCGTCATCAGAAATAGTGTTGTTGGCATAAACTTCTTGAATCTCCTTTGGGTAAATGACTTGTGTCGCCAATCCCAAAAATTTCTTCAAGCCAGCAGCTTCGATCTTCAAGAATACGTTTCAAACAGATTCGTCCGAAACAGTGAGAATGGACTTGAAATCAATGGCCATGGCATTGAGAATGAAAGCTGGGGTGTGGCTTGCCATTTGCGTAGATGCTTCTGAGAGAAAAAATGCTCTGAGTGTTTGAATGCTTGAGAGTTTAGAACAGAATGAAGTGAACTGAATGTAGGCCGCACAAATATATATGTTTGTGACAGTTCAAATTTGGACACGTGGCAGTCTGAGATTAATTCGAATAAATATCATTTACTTCATATGTAAATTTAGAAAGTAAGTTGATTGAACTACTTGTAACCGAATTTCCAATAATATTCAATGAATAATATAATTAATGAAGTAATCTTGAAAGTAACAAAACTTATTGTGGAATCTTAACTGAATTGATAATCAGTTAACATATATGATAAGATCAGTTGGGCCAAGAACTGAATGATCAGTTGGAACTAAGTCAGTTTAGTTCAGGACTAACTGATAATTGTCTTATCAGTTAACTAACTATAATTTGACGTTTCCTGTAAATTAAGCATTAATATAAATCAATAAGCCATAAAATATTTCTAAAGTAAGAAAACTTAGTCTCGGGTAGTATAAATCAATAAGCCATAAAATATTTCTAAAGTAAGAAAACTTAGTCTCGGGTAGTGGCTTTGTGAAGATATCTGCTTCTTGTTATTTAGTTGAAATGTATTCCAGTTTGATCTCCTTCTTGAGAGCACGATATCTGATGAAGTGATGTCTGACCTCAATATGCTTCGTCCTAGTCCTGGAGTAAAGAACTGGATTATATGTAATTGCAATTGTGCTAGTGTTTCACAGAAGATTGGTGAATCCTCTGCGACGACACCATATTCTTTCAGTTGTTGCTGAATCCAGAGCATTTGGGCGCAGCAGCTTCCAGTAGCTAGATATTCTGCTTCAGTTGTGGAAGTTGCTATGGTTTTTGCTTCATGCTGAACCAGGAAATCGGTGTGTCTTCCAGAAACTGACATGATCCGCTAGTGTTTTTTCTATCAAGTTTGCATCCTACATAATCTGCATCTGAATAGCCAACTAGATTGAAAGATGAGTCCTTAGCATATCATAAGCCCACATTTTGTGTGTCTTTAAGATATTTCAATATACTTTTGGCAGCTGAAAAAAGCGATTGTTTATGATCTGTTTGAAATCTAGCACACATCCAGACAGTAAACACAATATCAGGATGGCTAGTAGTTAGGTAAAGTAATGAACCTATTAAACATCTGTAGAGTGTCATCTCGACTGATGTTCTCCCTTCATCTTTATCTAATTTAATTGATGAGCTCATGGGAGTATTTTGCAACTGAACATGTTTCCATGCCAAACTAATTAAGCAGTTCCTTTGTATATATAGTTTGACTGATAAATATATCCGTTTCCAATTACTTCACTTGCAGACCAAGAAAGAATGTTATCTCACCCATCATAATCATCTCAAATTTATCATGCATTAACTTAGCAAATTTCTCGCATAATTTGGGGTTAGTTGACCTAAAAATAATATCAACATAAATATGTACGAGTAAAGTATGATCTTTCTTAGTATATTTGAACAGTGTTTTATCAACTGTTCCAACAGTAAAATTATGACTAGTTAAGAATTTTGATAACGTCTCATACCAAGCTCTGGGAGCTTGTTTAAGACTATATAAAGCTTTGTTAAGATGATAGACATGATCAGGAAATGAATGATTTACAAAACTTGGTGGTTGTTCGACGTAGACTTCTTGATGTAACTGACCATTTAGGAATGCACTTTTGACATCTATCTGATAGACTTTAAAGCTCTTGAAAGAGGTGTAGGCTAGAAATATTCTTATTGCTTCCACTTGAGCAACTGGTGCATAAGTTTCATCATTATCAATTCCTTCCTATTGTCTGTATGCTTGTGCAACCAATCTGGCTCTGTTGCACACAACTGAACCATCTTCGTCCAGTTTTTTTTTCTATAATCCCATTACGTACCTATAATTGATTTTGAAAGTGTTCATGGAACTAAAGTCCACACATTGTTGTGGGTAAATCGATTCAGCTCCTCTTGCATATCATTTATCCAGTTTGGATCAACTAGAACTTCAACAGTTTTCTTATGTTCAAATTGAGAAACAAATACAGAGTATACAAATAAATTGACCATTTGATTTCTAGTTCTTACCGAATTAGATGGATTACATATCACCAAGTTTTGTGGATGTGATTTACTCCATCTGTAGTTGGAACTGGTTGGATCAATTTATGTAAATGTTTCAGTTTGTAACTGAATATTTCTTTCAGTTTCAGTTGCGGGAGTTTCAGTTGGTATTTGACTATCATCATGTTGTTGCACCAACTGATTGTTAGGAACAACTTCATGTTCAGCTGTTTGATCCAACACTTCAGGTTTTAGTGTTTGAAGGATGTTTCGATTGATGTGAACTTCTTCTTCATTATCATCCTCCAAGCTAATTTTTGTTAAGTGATCAGTCAGCTCAACTGGATCAGTTGGCTTATCAGTTAGAGCAGATTCATCAAATACGACATGCATTGATTTTTCTACATTTAAAGTCCGCTTATTAAACACTCTGTAAGCCTTGTTGACTGATGAATATCCCAGAAAAATTCGTTCATCTGATTTAGAATCAAATGTTGTTAAATGATTTTTGCCATTGTCATGAACAAAGCATTTCAACAAAATATTTTCAAATAAGATGCCATGCTTTTCTTTCCATGCCAGATCTCATATGGTATTTTTAAATGATTTTTATTAAATATTGATCTGTTCTGAGTATAACATGCAGTTTTTACTGCTTTTGTTCAAAATCTTTGAGATATACCGTAATCAACAAGCATTGTTCTAGCTGGATCTTTAAGAGTTCGATTCTTTCATTCAGCTACACTATTTTCCTAAGATGTTCTATCTGTTGAGGACTTATGCTTAATTCCAGTATTTTTTAAAAATTTAGAAATATTTTGATTGAAAAATTCAGTCCCTCGATCAGAGACCTTATTCTGTCAATTCCAACTGATTTTTCATTTAAAAGTCTTTTGAAAAGTTTAATCAGTTATGCAGCAGTTTGGTCTTTTGATTTGAGAAAAATAACCCAAGTAAATCTTGAAAAAAATCGACAATCGTCAGGGTGTATTTCATTTCCCATAAACTCATGACCGATATAATACCAAACATATCCATCTGCATCAGTTTTAAGCATCTTGAGGAAAATTTACTCCCCTTCTTTTTGAAAGAAGATCTTACTTGTTTACCAAATTGATATGCTGAACAGATTTTATCTTTTGAAAATTCAATCTTAGGCAGACCAGTTACAAGATTATGACTACTCAGATGAGCGATGAATTTGAAATTCAAGTGGTTAAATCTTTTATGTCATAACCAGTTCTTGGAAGAATTGGAAGCTATAAAGCAAACTGGTTCATTTGGTTGATCAGTCCAACTTACTTTGTAAGTATTACCACACCGATTTCCTATCATGATGATATTATCAATTGAGTTCTTGACTGTGCAAGTGTTCTTTTTGAACTGAACTAAAAATTTATTATCACACAACTGACAAATGATAATCAGATTATGTTTTAAATTATCAACTAGTATAACATCATCAATAATAATGTTGTCATTGATAAGCTTACTCTTACCAACGGTTCTACCTTTGAGTCATCTCCAAAACTGATTTTTGGACCAGAATATTTGACCAGTTAGGATAACAAATCAGCATCCCCTGTCATGTGTCTTGAGCGTTCACTGTCCAGATATCAAACTGAATCTTTTGCTGATGTATCAGTCACCTGCAATCACACACAATGAATAATTTTGGTACCAATAACTATTTGACTCCTAAACTGATTAATCCTTTAGGAACCCAGACTTGGACCACTCTAACTGAATTTCCATGTGATGTGTTCCAGATAGTTTTTCTTGGTTTGTGTGTGCTTGATGGGCTGCCTGCAGATGAAACAATATGCGTTTTAGCCTTGTTTACCTGGTTGTTCATCCGATATCGTTTTTGAACAGGCTTACTATTATAATAAGCATTCCAAGAGTTTTGATTTCATAGCTGAATCGTTTAGGTGACCAGCTTCGTGAATCATTTGAACTCGAATGACTATATCTGATTCCAAACCTCTTGGCCTTGTTCTTATTTTCAATCGATTGTTCAACTGGTTTACTTGGCTCTGATTGTTCATGTACCATAACTAATTTTACAAAGTGAATATACTTCCCGTTGCACATATTCAGTTCTGGCTTGGTACCACTGATTGAAGATTCATCTTTGCTATTAAAGCCTAAACCAGTTTTGTCAGTAACTGAGTTTTTTAAACCTTTCATTTTAGTCAATGTTACTGATGACTTATTCCAAGATTGAAACAGATCAATTTTTCATGAATTCTCAAGTTTCGACTGCTGAATCATAGATTGGTTCTCACTCATTTCATCTTTCAGCTCATCAATCTCCCTTTTTAGACTCAACAATTCAACTGATTCATCAGTTTCAGTTTTATTGTCTTGTGGATCAGTTTGCTTTGCTTTGACATTCTCAAATGAGAGAGCAAGTTTGTTATACTAATTAATTGACCATGTAATGTAGTATGGAAATGAGTTATTCTCGTGTAAAGTCAGTTGATCTGAAATCAAATACCCGCTCTGAAACGTCTGCTCATTTTAAAATTCTACTAAACATTATTTTTAAATGCAATGGCTAAAACCATGCCGGCAAAAATACATAAAATTCGAAACTTGTGTTTTGTAAAATCAATCCACTGCCGAATAAAATAACTACAAATAAAATTATGAAAAGAGCAACTCACCTAAATAATTACCGTTTAAAAATATAAAACGTCAAGCATTTAAAATCTGACAAAACCATCAACAAAATAAAATCATCAACCATTTAAAAAGTTGTTTAAACGTGTTTCTATAAAATCATATTTTTGCGGAAGAATACAAGGTCATCGGGTTAACGTGCGCCACAAGCTCCGCCCGTTCAGTCATCATCACCTCTAGTTTCCTGATCAAAATGCTCTTCTATATCATTCACACCTAGTGAGTCTAAAGACTCAACACACCTGTAACGTTATAACAAATACATATACATAACAAGCAGCAGTGAAAAATATCGTAATCAACATACATTTCATGTTTGCGGTAAAATTGTATGCATAATCGTGACCTGTCAAAGCATATTAATAATCATAGCACATATCATCATATAAACATATACGTGTTCATTTTCCTAGTTTGAATTCTGTTCGTCACAGTGATTTTCGTATTATCATGTCATTCGATGGATCCATCTACGTGTAACCGAGGTACACGGCGACGGAGGCATCAGCGACGGTATTACCCGTCCACTGAGCCCCAATGTTTCCGTTCATCATGTCATCATATTAGTCACAACCAACTCCCATCCTTAAGAAACGTGTTATCATATTCACCACTTAAATAAAAGCATGCAAATACATAATTTTCCTTCAAACCAAGCATGCAATGTATTTATTATCAGAAAATTACAAATTTTTTATTGAATCGAAGATAACATAGAGTGCTACAAATCATATGTTGAACACATTTCTAGAAAATCAATCTATAAGTCGCAGAATTTGAAATAACAGAGGGTGACGGGTTTTGTGACACGGAAGTTTCAAAGCTTGTGTGGTTTTACGATAAAAATCATATCTCCCTCATTTCTTTTTAGAAAATTACGAATTTTCTATCGAATGAAGATAACACAGAGTGATACAAATCATATGTTGAACTCATTTCCGGAAAACCAACCTATAAGTCGCAGAATTTGAAATAACAGATGGTGACGGGTTTTGTGACACAGAAATTTCACGGCTTGTGCGGCTTTACGATAAAAATCATATCTCCCTTGTTTCTTATCAAAAAATTACAAATTTGGTATCAAATCGAAGAAAACACAAAGTGCTACAAATCATATGTTGAACACATTTTAAGAAAACAAAATTATAAGAATCAGAATTTGAAATAACATAGGTTGACGGGTTTTGTGACACAAAAATTTAACACAGAGACTCAAGATATCGATCGGCCCTCTCCTAAAACCCACAAATCTTCGACTCCAGCCTTATGCCCCCCTCTTACTCAACGTATACATCACTTAGCAACATAAAATTGTCAGCCCTTCGCACCAAAGCAAGAAACCGTGAGTTGTGTGCAAGTTATACACATATACGTGTCAAAATCTTTACAAAAGTGATGCTATAAGAGGAACCAACAAATTATCATGAAAATATATATATAATCACGCATAAACATGGTGTAAATGATGAGAAAGGAGATACATAGAGTGCCTTGATGATTTCGTGACCAAAAGCTTGAAGATAAGCGCGTAGGACGTAAAACGGGGAGGTGGGGAGAAGTTTTCTTGAAGAACTTGACAATGGCCGAAGGTCGCTGAACCTTGCTGCTGGAAATCTCGTGAATGAGGTTGCTGGAGGGGTAAAGTGGCGGCCAATCATTATACTTCAGGTTTAGGCTTTAGTTAATTATGTAGTTATATCATAATAAAAGGTGTAGATGGACGCTTAATTAAAATAAAGGGGATAAAATAGTTTTAGGTCCATTATACTATAAAATAAACCCATCAAGCCCAATTACACTCCCGAAAAATTTTCATTTAGGTACAGTTTTGAATATTTTGCCCGAGACCTCAAAAAGTCCTCCGATTCGCTAAATTTTGCGTACCGGTTAAAAATATAACCCGACGGGTAAAAAAATCCAACCAAAGCCCCTTTTAAAAAATCATACTTAAAACACCTCATAATAATTAATTAAAAATAACTACTCAATAAAAATATTTTTCTTGAATACCCCCGGTCTCCGTTCCTCGTTCTAGCGCGAAATGAAACTAAAAATTCTAATGCATGAAGCTTTAGATAAATCATGAATTAAAACACAAATTAATGAAATAAATATGCAATTAATACTTTAAAGGAATTTCGTAAAATACCAAATAAATTTAATAACTTGCATGCATGTGGTTCACGTGGACCTTCAGATTTTTGGGACGTTACAATCTACCCTCCTTAAATTGAAATTCTTCCCAGAAATTTGCTTATCCTCGATAATCAAAAAGTTTAGACTCTTAATTCTAGTATCCCAAAAATCCTCGCTTCCTCTGCGCTACTCTGATAAGTTGTCCTTATGTCTCTTCAATCCTAATTAAATTGCCTACCCAAATCCTCGTTTGCGAATCGCAATTTAAAGTGACTTAGGGTGACTTAGTTCTATTCTACTATGACATCAAATGTGACTTATCTCGCAATTTCTCATATTAGAGATGAATGTCCAAACTTATCGGACCTTAATTTTCTTATACTACGCCCATAATATTTATCAACCAATTACATTTTCATTTATGCAGTTCAACTTAAGAAACCTTAACACAAAAATTACAGATCGACTTCTATCCTCGGTAATACACTTAAAAGTTAAACCTTATCTTAACCCCATATTTTTATTAGCCTAAGATCCTTGAATCAAATCTTCATATTACGGTACCAAACTTACGTAACTTAACTATTTATAAGAACATCCCAAATATCAAATTGTTGCAAATCTTAAATTCGAGTAGTGTTACTCCGATAAACCCAAAATATATCATATTGATCTTCTACCTAAATAATAAAATCCTTTTAGCATCAATTACATGCTTAAACTATTTGCTGCCCAACTACAATATAGTTTAGGCCTAAGACCCTTGGACTATCCTCATTGAAACAAATGTCGCATTCTTACGAATCATTGATGCTTAATTAATACAAGCATATAAAACTTAATAAGTTATCCCATGGTAGCCTTAGACTAACTCCAATAAATCAACTTCACTAATAACCTATAGAGTTCTAGAATCTCTATATCAAGATTTTAGTTTTCTTACTCGATCAAAATCATAATTTCCGTCTATTGGTAACCTATGTTGATCATATCTAATTCTCTTTTGTTTTTTATTCACCCAAATTTATTGTATGAACACCTATCTCATAAATTTAAAATTCAAGCTTACACAACCCAAGTGGTCTTAGATAACCTAACTCCAACATTCATATCCACTTAATCCTAAGTTTTTCAATGACTTTTTTTAAAAAAATTCCTCAAAACAAGGTGTCCACCTCACTTCTTACATGCGTCTATCGAGTATCCTAATCATCGATCATATTCAACTTTCTAGAATAATTAACTCTAACAAAGGTACATTCTTAACTGTTAAGATCATGACTAAAACTTATGATACATCAAACTTAAGTTCCCAAAAATATGTCAACTTAATGTCTAATCCTACAACTTAACCAATTAGTCAACTTTACCTTAAATTTTTATCACTCTAGGTTCCTAATTTGCCACAACATTATTTCACTAATGCTTAAATTTTCAAGCCCAAGATTGATTCATCCAACAATGTCTTCGATTGTCATTCTTTATAACATTATAACCTAGATATTTCAAGGTTTTAAATATCCCTTCAAACCTAAATTATCAAAATTTCTATCATTTAAACAATTTCATTCTCTCTTATTGCTAAGCTAGTCCCCCAAATTTCTTAAAAATTGCAAAATAAATTCTTAATTTCCTCATTATCCAATTTGTCCTTAAATCTCTAAAATTTCACAATTACCCATAAGTTCTTGGCACTTCTAATTCTATTTTATAGGTTTCTCGTATCATAAAGTTCAATAATCTTAAGCTTATTAAACTCAAAATCAATTCCCTTGACCAATCTTACATTCCCATAAACACTTAAAATCTCAAGTTATACATTTTATAATTCTAAAGATCGTAGTAGCCTTCGATTCATTATTCCTTTTATAAATTTCACAAAAATTAATTCTACTAATAACCACGAACCATCAGTATTTTCTTAGAAAATCTACAAGTCCCAAAAGCATTCATAATCTTCATGACTAATTTATGACCCAAAGAGTAGAACATCAGTACTTACTAACAAAAAATAAATATATTCAAATCATTTTCAACATTTCCTAATGCTCGCCAAATTTTTAATCATGTCCAATTCCACCACAAAACCAGCATGCATGAAAATCATATAATTCATCATTTCATGTCGTAACATGCATAAAAATTTTAAAACATCTAATCTCAAAACATAACAACAGATAAACATGTACCGTAAAACGTATATCATGTAAACATGCAGGTGATATCATAAAACTTTCAAAACTTTTAACTTACAGACTTGAGGCTTGAAAACTAAGCTGCAGAAGCTGGCGGTGGCTTGAAAACTAAGCTGCAGAAGCTGGCGGTGGCACAACCCTTTAGAGGACCCTTAATCTGATACCAACCGAAACGTCTGCTCATTTTAAAATTCTACTAAACATTTTTTTAAAATGAAATGGCCGAATCCATGCCGGCAGAAATACATAAAATTCGAAACATGCATTTTGTAAAATCAATACATGGATGAATAAAATAACTGCAGTTAAAATTATGAAAAGAGCAACCCACCTAAACAATTACCGTTTAAGAATATAAAATGTCAAGCATTTTAAAATCTGTCAAAACCCTCAAGAAAATAAAATTATCAACCATTTAAAAAGCTGTTTAAACGTGTTCACATAAAATCATATTTTTGCGGAAGAATACAAGGTCCTCGGGTTAACGTGCGCCACTAGCTCCGCCCTTTCAGTTATCATCACCTTCAGTCTCCTGATCAAAATGCTCACCTGCATCATTCATACCTGAGAGTCTAAAGACTCAACACACCTGTAACGTTATAACAAATACATATACATAACAAGTAGCAGTGAAAAATATCGTAATCAACATACATTTCATGTCTGCGGTAAAATTGTAGGCATAATCGTGACCTGTCAAAGCATATTAATAATCATAGCACATACCATCATAAAACATATACGTGTTTATTTTCTTAATTTGAATCTATTCGTCAGCTGTGACTTCCGTATTATCGTGTCATTCGATGGATCTATCTACGTGTAACCGAGATACCCGACGGCGGAGGCATCAGCGACGGTATTACCCGTCCACTGAGCCCCAACATTTCTGTCATCATGTCATCGTGTCATCGTATTAGTCACAACCAACTCCCATTCTTCAAAAACGTGGAATCATATTCACCATTTAAATAAAAGCATGCATATACATAATTTTTCCTTCAAACCAAGTATGCAACGTATTTATCATATTCTCGTAAAAATCGTAAACATGATGCATAAAAAGTTAAAAACATGATAATATTGTGCTCAGGGCGTTGCCAGGACTAAAGCTCACGCCGGGGTGCAAAATAACCATTTTGCCCTTGGAAACCCAAAATGAGCATTTTACCCATGGACCTCTAAATTTTGACCTGAAGCTTACCAAACTCCTTAAAACATATTTATAAACATTTCTTAGACGTAAAATTGAGCCCATTTAAAAACATAAACGATTTGTTTTAAAACTTGGACCGAGGTACTAGTTTTAGCCCGAATCAATCCGAAACTTGACCAAATCTTTCCAAACTTAAACCGTGACCTAAAACTACATGACCAGCCTCTAAAACACCTGTTCTAGACTACTTATAACCCACAAAACAAGCTCAAAGGTTACTGGAATTCTCCAGCGTATGCACACAAATTTCACAGATTTTACGATAAAAATCATATCTCCCTCGTTTATTATCAGAAAATTATGAATTTGATATTGAATCAAAGATAACATAGAGTGCTACAAATCTTATGTTGAACACATTTCCATAAAACCAACCTACAAGTCACATAATTGTAAATAACAGAGGGTGACGAGTTTTGTGACACGGAAATTTCACAGCTTATGTGGCTTTACGATAAAAAGCATATCTCCCTCGTTTCTTATCATAAAATTACAAATTTTCTATCCAATTAAAGATAACACAGAGTGATACAAATCATATGTTGAACACATTTCCAGAAAACCAACTTATAAGTCGCAGAATTTGAAATAACAAAGGGTGACGGGTTTTGTGACACATAAATTTCACAGATTGTGCGGTTTTACGATAAAAATCATATCTCCCTCATTTCATATGCGAAAATTACGAATTTACTATCGAATCAAAGATAACACAGAGTGATACAAATCATATGTCGAACACATTTTCAAAAAACCAACCTATAAGTCGCAGAATTTGAAATAACAGAAGGTGACATGTTTTGTGACACGAAAATTTCACCCGAAGACTCGAGATATCGATCGGCCCTCTCCTAAAACCCATAAAACTTCGACTCCAGCCTTATGCCGCCCTCTTACTCGACGTTTACAGCCTTAAGCAACATAAAATTGGCAGCCCTTCGCTCCAAAGCAAGAAACCGTGAGTTGTGCACAAGTTACACGCAAATACGTATCAAAATCTTTACAAAAGTGATGTTATAAGGGATAAGAACAAATTATCATGCATATATATATATATATATAATCAAGCATATATATATATATAATCAAGCATATATATGGTGTAAATGATGAGAAAGGAGATAAATAGCGTTCCTTGATGATTTCATGACCAAAATCTTGAAGATACGCGCGTGGGACGTGAAACAGGGAGGAGGGAAAAGTTTTATTGAAGAACTTGAAAATGGCCGAAGGTTGTTGAACCTTGCTGCTCGAAATCTCGTGAATGAGGTGAAAGGGGATCGATTAAGGTGCCCGAATGCGCAACGGAAGTTGAAAAAATAATTTTCATGAGAAAACCGAGCACCCTAAGCCTATAATGTGTAGCAAATACAAAAACACCAAGATGTCATACATAGGGTGTTTAGAAATCATACCTATCAACCTCTTGAGGTTGATGATGGCTCCAACTAAGGTGTAAACACCTTAGCTCTTGAAATGATGACAAATCTTCAAGCTTCCCTTTGAGCCCACCTTGCTCAAATATTAAGCCCAGCACCAACTAGCTAGAACCACTCTAATTTTGCACTAGAAAAATTAGAGCATTTTTCTTTGAGAAGTGTATTGTTTCCTCAACAATTGAAGAACGAAAATTGGGAGAGAAAATTCAAGAAGATTTCGGTCATGGTGTGAGTGAATGGGAGAGGGATGAGTTGCCTTGATTGTGGGAAAAGTTGAATCAATCATGTTAGACACAAGCCTTGTTATTTGAAAAAGTTGCCTTCCAACTTTTCACCTCCCTTGCATGCTTTTTGAGTGGGCTTGTAACATTTACAAAGCCCATGGACTTTATTTAAATCTCTCAAACACATTTGTGTCCATTTAAAACTTTACTTGATTTTACTCAAGCCCACTAGTTCAATAATTATTTCTAATTGGGCTCTACAAGGCCCAATGTTATTTAATTAATTCAACACTTGAATTAATTTAATTATTTGGACTCTACTAGGCCCACTAGTGTTAAATTAATTCAACACTTGAATTAATTTAATTTAGTTCATAATAATGTTTATGAAAATCACAATTTTCAAATACATTATTTACTTTGCCAACTTTTAATTTTAGGAACACATTCATAAATTAAAAGTTACATTTCTCTCATAAAATTCATACTTCTATTTTTCTTTACGCTTATAAACTCATTTATAAGCCGTTCAACACATTGAACTATTTTACTTCTCAACGGGATCTAGAAAGCTAGTACTTGTGTGGCCCTCAATGATTAATTGATACAACTAGCCGTGGGTTCACATCTCCATGTGATTCGGACTAAACATGTCCTTATACGAGCATACCCCAATTGCTCCATTCTTACATATCAACTCCTTGATAACAAGAACGTCAGAACTCAAGTCTGATAGTACCCAACCAATCATGTTAAACGCCTAGCAGCATCGCTTACATGATTCCCTAGGTATCAAATGATAGTGCCTGCAAGAACCATTCAATTATGGTTAGCGTACAGTACGGTCCCTTCAACTCATATATCCCGACCGATTCGACAACCATTGGTATATCGAGAGTTGTCAATGAATCGATACTATGTGTCATGTTGTAGTTGCATCGATGGTGTAATCTATGAAACCCCTTTCATAATTACCACCATACTCTGATCAGAGATTTCATACTACATACACATAGGATATCCATACCCGAAGGTAAGCTGTGAATCCCCGACTACAATGCATCGACTCCTATATGTTTCGACAAAACACCCAACCTTGCCACCTGATGACCCCTTGAGAGTCGGTAAACAAGTCAAAGTGTAATGCTAGCACATAGAGTCTCAATGTTGTCCCGGGTCATAAGGACTAATGGTGTAAAACCATAAACTAGGACGTTTCCACTCAATAAGTGAGAACCACTTGGAAAGTCCTTTATGGAGGGTTGTTCAGTGCACTCTACCAGGAACACCTATCTGCATGCTCGGACATCACAATGTCCCCTACCAATGAAACATGGTACTCACATCGCAGATACTAGTTTCGAACTCGAGCGGCCTATATCCTTCTTAGCGGCGGCTGAATCGACTAGGAACTGTTTAGAATATACAGTATTCCAAATATGAGTTTCATGATACTCATCATATGAGCATCTCATATTCTTTCTACTATTTGTATATTCAAGGGCTTTATCTATGCAACTAGCATGGGCATTCAGATAAAGATGTGCCAATAATAATTTCAAATATTATTAAAATAAAGATTGTTTATACATAGAGTTTCATTGTGAACACTCGGCCAACACTTGGCTCGACGGGCACCTACTCTATCAATCTCCCACTTGCACTAGAGCCAACTACACATATGCTTCAAACCCATTGATTCGCGATGCATCTCGAATAATGGTCCATGTAAAGGCTTAGTTAGTGGATCAGCAACATTATCTGTGGAGCCGACTTTGTCATCGAGACATCTCCTCTTTCCACTATCTCTCGGAGGATGTGGTACTTTCTCAATACATGTTTGGACTTCTGATGAGACCTTGGCTCCTTTGCTTGAGCTATAGCTCCCGTGTTGTCACACCACACCGGGACAGGAGCAACTCTATAAGGAATGACGTCCAACTCTTGGACGAAATTCTTTATCCAAACAGCCTCCTTTGCTGCATCTGATGCAGCAATATATTTGGCCTCAGCGGTGGAATCCGCTGTACTGTCTTGCTTGGAACTCTTCCAAGAGACAGCAGCACCATTGAGCATGAATATGAATCTAGAGGTTGACTTCGAGTCATCGATATCACTTTGGAAGCTAGAGTCGGTATAGCTTTCCAATTTCTGTTCTCCACCCCATAGACCAAGAACAACTTATTGGTCCTTCTCAAATACTTGAGGATGTCTTTCACAGCTTTCCAATGTGGAAGACCAGGGTTTGATTGATATCTACTCACTACACTTAGTGCGAAAGCCACGTCAGGACGTGCAGATATCATCCCATACATGATGTAACGCCCCAGATTTGACGACTGTCCTCACTGTATCAAGACGAGTCTTTCCAGCGTGCTTATGTCCTCACTCACACGCACCCTGGGAAACTTCCCAGGAGGTCACCCATCCCAAAATTGCACCAAGTCAAGCACGCTTAACTTTGGAGTTCTTATGTGATGAGCTACCGAAAAGAAGATGCACCTTCGTGATATGAGTAGTACAAATCAAATCTTTTAAGCCCTCTTCAACTGTACAGTCCATTACATTGAACAGTCTCGGAATCCCTCTCATTCCCGTGTGGGTCGGTTCATTCATGTTCCCTCCACCTAGAAGCCTGCCAGGAGCCGCTCATTGTCCGTGCAACTACTGATGGCACCGGCGATCACCCCCCGCCCTCTTCGGCCCCGGGCCTCACATGCCCACCAGCTTCCGCTTGGTTCGTCCCCGAACCACACCGTACTAAGAGAGGTCGGCTCTGATACCACTGTAACGCCCCAGATTTGACGACTGTCCTCACTGTATCAAGACGAGTCTTTCCAGCGTGCTTATGTCCTCACTCACACGCACCCTGGGAAACTTCCCAGGAGGTCACCCATCCCAAAATTGCACCAAGTCAAGCACGCTTAACTTTGGAGTTCTTATGTGATGAGCTACCGAAAAGAAGATGCACCTTCGTGATATGAGTAGTACAAATCAAATCTTTTAAGCCCTCTTCAACTGTACAGTCCATTACATTGAACAGTCTCGGAATCCCTCTCATTCCCGTGTGGGTCGGTTCATTCATGTTCCCTCCACCTAGAAGCCTGCCAGGAGCCGCTCATTGTCCGTGCAACTACTGATGGCACCGGCGATCACCCCCCGCCCTCTTCGGCCCCGGGCCTCACACATGATGCTACCAATTGCAGATGCATAAGGAATGCTTGTCATCGCCGCTATCTCTGCATCAGTCTTGGGAGACATAGAGTTGGATAGGGACACGCCATGACACATTGGTAGATGTCCTCTCTTGGACTCATCCATCGAGAACCTCTTGACGATGGTATCAATGTATGTGGACTGGGTGAGACCAAGCAATCTTTTCGATCTATCTCTATAGATCTGTATTCCCAATACAAAAGATTCTTCACCCAAGTCCTGCATCTAGAACTTACTCGCTAACCATATCTTAGTTGATTGGAACATTCCTACATCATTCCCAATGAGTAGAATGTCATCAACATACAGCACCAGGAATGTCACAACACTCCCACTGACCTTCTCATACACAAAGGGTTCCTCAGGATTCTTAGTAAAACAAAACTCTTTGATTGTACTATCGAATTTAAGGTTCCAACTCCTAGATGCCTGTTTTAGACCATAAATAGATCTCTGAAGTTTGCATACCATATGCTCACTTCCGACAGATGTAAACCCTTCGGGTTGAGACATGTAAATCTCTTCCTTAATATCCCCATTAAGAAAGGCTGTCTTGACATCCATCTGCCATATCTCATAGTCATACCATGCAGCTATGGCTAGCAATATCCTTTTGGACTTGAACATTGCAACTGGAGAAAAGGTTTCCTCAAAGTCAACTCCTTGTCTTTGAGTATATCCTTTTGCCACCAATCGTGCCTTGAAGGTCAATACCTTCCCATCCGCCCCAAGTTTCCTCTTGTAAATCCATTTACACCCTATAGGAACAATTCCCTCAGGTGGATCCACGAGATTCCAGACTTGGTTCGAATGCAAGGAATTCATCTCAGATTCCATCGCTTCAAGCCACTTGGATGAATCCGCATCAGATAAGGCTTCCTTCAAGGTCTTTGGATCACATCCATGGTTAGGCTCATCATGGCCCTCTTCAAGAAGCAGACCATATCTCATAGGTGGTCTCGAGACTCTCTCGGATCTTCTAGGAGCTTGTATCTCCTCTCTGGCTCTTCGGATGTGGGTTCTATAATTATGGGTGTCTCTCGAACCTCTTCGAGTTCTATCATCTCCTCTTTTCTATCCAATAGAAATTCCATTTTCAAAAAGGTTGCATTCCTAGAAACAAACACTTTTGTTTGTTTGGGATGATAGAAGTAGTATCCAACCGAATTCTTTGGATATCCCACGAAGTAACATTAAATAGATTGACTATCCAATTTATCTCCCACTACCTGCTTCACATAAGCAGGGCACCCCCATATTCTAAGATA
Organism: Primulina tabacum; assembly: GCF_025594145.1. Taxonomy (NCBI): domain Eukaryota; kingdom Viridiplantae; phylum Streptophyta; class Magnoliopsida; order Lamiales; family Gesneriaceae; genus Primulina; species Primulina tabacum. The sequence goes on along the minus strand of NC_134561.1, from coordinate 22,194,689 downwards.
AGAATATTTGGGTGGCTTACCCATCCATATCTCATATGATGTCTGCCTTTGAATAGACATTTAGTGGAATATCTTTCAATTTTAAGTTATAGAGATCGTTTTCAAGTTCACCAGTACCAATCAAACATTCATTCTTGTAAATATTGCAAACACCTTTGCTAAATAAACAAGAATATCCATTTTTATCAGCATAGAAATAGAAAAAATGTTTTTCACAAAATTAGGTACAAACAAAACATCTCATAAAATTAACTTAAAACTATTGTTCAACAATAAGTAAACATCTTCAACAGCCTTGGCAGCAACTCTTGCTCCATTGCCCATCCTCAAGAAGGTCACACCTTCCCTAAGCTTCCTACTTCTTCCCATCACCTGTAACTCATTACAAAGATGTGAGCCACAGCCGGTATCCAATACCCAAGAAGTAGAGTTAATTGAAATGTTTACTTCAATGTAAAACAAACCATTTTCAGAACTTTTCTGAGCAAGATATTCTTTGCAATTACGCCTCCAATGTCCAGGCTTCTTGCAGTGATGACGAACATCACTAGTCTTGTCAGCCTTAACTCGTGTGGCTGCCACGACGGGATTTGGAGATTGCCTCAACAATGGCACGTTCTTCTTGGGATGTTGGAAAGAACGCTTCTTTCCCTTCCCATGTGGATCAATCTTCGTACCAAATGAAGAACCCACATAAAGAACCAGCTTCTCTTTCTTGATAGTGGACTCAAAGGTCACAAGCATGTTCACCAACTCCTCAAGGGTCGGCTCCATCTTGTTCATGTTGAAGTTCACCACAAAAGGATCAAATGAGCTAGGCAGCGATAAGAGCAACACGTCGGTGGTCAACTCCGAAGGCAACATCAGATCCATGCCAACGAGCCAAATCAACTTCAGGCCATGCTCATGGACCGAGGCCCCATCTCGCATGCGCAAAGTGATCAGCTCCTTGACGGTACCATGCCTAAGAGGCCGTGTTTGCTCACCAAACAGCTCCTTGAGATGCAAATGAATGTCAGCAGCACTCTTTGCATCCTCAAAACGCCTCTGCACCTCATCATTCATAGAAACCTGCATATAACACCTGGCTTTCAAGTCATGGTCACACCATTCCTTGTAAGTCTGCAATTCCTCAGGAGTGCAGTCAGTCGAAGCCTCAACAGGAGGCGACTCAGTCAGTGTATATGCTATCCTTTCCGAATTCAAGACAATTTTTAGGTTTCTTAGCCAAGTGAGGTAATTAGGTCCGGTTAATACGTGTTTGTCGAGTATTGTAGAATAGCGGATTGCGAATCGAAGACATTGTCAAAAATTGTACTGAAAAGTATAACAGATAAATGTTAATGACTATTTTAAAATATTTAGTAAGATATAAAGTATGGACTTTTACTTTATAAATGTTTACTCCCACTGTTTTGACATCTTTCACTACCCTCTAGTGAAAACGGGAAACTCCTTTCCTCAGTAGGTACGCAAGGTCCAATTAGCGAATCATGATCCCGAATAATATCAGCTTATCACAATTCCTAAAAGGTAGTTTCCAATTGCATCACAATGCAACCTTCTACGTAAACTTTTGTCTCACGTTTGATTAGGACCCAATAATATGACGTCGTTCATCTTCACGTGTCAAGCCTTACCCCATCGATGTTGAACCTTAATGGACGGTCGCCATGAATTCCCCCAATAATATGAGCCGAAATCATGGGAGTTCTACGTAGTTCACATCACCATGTCAATGGATGTCACAGCTTTCCGGCACCCAGGGCCTCCCCAATAATATGAGCCGAGCCCCGAGTACGGGTAGCGTTCATCATGCACCCATTGTCGATGGAAGACATGGAAATTATAAAAAAATTTATAATTCCCCTTTTCGGGCTTGTTATTAATTTTGAATCTTATTCAAAATGAGGGGTTTTTAATTTTGAAAGGTCTCATCATTAATTTTATTTAAAAGCTCGCCATGTTTGATCGTATGTTTGCCGGATTCATGCAACTTTGTTATTATCATAATAATAACACACATACTCATTATTTATAACATATCATGCATATATTATAAACAGTAAACAAAACAAGGATGATCAATCGCCCCAATACTAATGGCCCGTGTGAGCTAAACACGGGCCTAGGTCCAATCCTAGGGAAATGCATGGGATGCAAATGCAACTATTACATAAGCTTCCAATATTTACATGTCTTCGATCTTCATAATCATCAAGGCCACCATCTTCTAATCTTGATCATCCACTATACTAATATTTACAAATAAATATCCATGGCAAATAGGGATACATCTCATGGGGTGGGAACGGGCCATAAACCAAGCCCACTTGAAATTTGATAATTATTACAATCATTCAATACAAAATATCCTAGCATACACCTAGCAAATTGGGCTTGGGCTTTTGATCATCCTTCATGCATAATATCACATATCATACACCATCAATTAATTATCACAATAATTAATTGATCCAATATTATATATCTTGATCCAATCACTAATCGCCACGATTATAAACTAAATTAACAAAGTATACAAACACCTTTGTCTACTTTCTAATTAATTTATTTATAACTGAATTTCTTGTAAATAACCATTTACTATAAATAACTAAAGTCCAACTTCAATTATTTATTTTATGAGAAAATATTTGCAACTTTTGTAAATTTAAACTTAAGGGCCCAAAAAATTATTTTTCACCAAAAACATTTTGGCTCATTTAAAATTCACAAATATGTTAGCCATCCAATGGCCCAACAACTCAAGGCCCATGACACTTTGATATTTCAAAACACCTTTTGAAAACCCTAGTCGTCATCACCGTCGCCGGATTCCGGCCAACTTTGCACAAAATTTTTATTATTTTTTTTATTAAAATAGAAGGGTTGTACGGGCAGCCCCTTGGGCTGCACTTGCTGTCGGTTTCGGGCAGCCCCTCGGGCAGCCCAAGCGGCCCGAAATGGGCAGCAACTTGCTGCCGAAAAGCCGCCCCAAATCCGGCCTTAAATCGTTGCAACAAATCATCTCATGCGGTTAGAAATCGACCTCAATATATCTTGTATAAGCTACACAAAATAGTATCCATAGCTCATGATACCAGGGGAAAAGGGATCGATTAAGGTGCCCGAATGCGCAACGGAAGTTGAAAAAATAATTTTCATGAGAAAACCGAGTACCCTAAGCCTATAATGTGTAGCAAATACAAAAACACCAAGATGTCATACACCTTAGCTCTTGAAAGGATGACAAATCTTCAAGCTTCCCTTTGAGCCCACCTTGCTCAAATAATAAGCCCACCACCAACTAGCTAGAACCACTCTAATTTTGCACTAGAAAAATTAGAGCATTTTTCTTTGAGAAGTGTATTGTTTCCTCAACAATTGAAGAACAAAAATTGGGAGAGAAAATGCAAGAAGATTTCGGCCATGGTGTGAGTGAATGGGAGAGGGATGAGTTGCCTTGGTTGTGGGAAAAGTTGAATCAATCGTGTTAGACACAAGCCTTGTTATTTGAAAAAGTTTCCTCCCAACTCTTCACCTCCCTTGCATGCTTTTTGAGTGTGCTTGTAACATTTACAAAGCCCATGGACTTTATTTAAATGTCTCAAACACATTTGAGTCTATTTAAAACTTTACTTGATTTTACTCAAGCCCACTAGTTCAATAATTATTTCTAATTGGGCTCTACAAGGCCCAATGTTATTTAATTAATTCAACACTTGAATTAATTTAATTATTTGGACTCTACTAGGCCCACTAGTGTTAAATTAATTCAACACTTGAATTAATTTAATTTAGTCCATAATAATGTTTATGAAAATCACAATTTTCAATTACATTATTTAATTGGCCAACTTTTAATTTTAGGAACACATTCATAAATTAAAAGTTACATTTCTCTCATAGAAGTCATACTTCTATTTTTCTTTACGCTTATAAACTCATTTATAAGCCGTTCAACACATTGAACTATTTTACTTCTTAACGGGATTTAGAAAGCTAGTACTTGTGTGGCCCTCAATGGTTCATTGATACAACTAGCCGTGGGTTCACATCTACATGTGATTCGGACTAAACATGTCCTTATACGAGCATACCCCAATTGCTCCATTCTTACTTATCAACTCCTTGATAACAAGAACGTCAGAACTCAAGTCGGATAGTACCCAACCAATCATGTTAAACGCCTAGCAGCATCGCTTACATGATTTCCTAGGTATCAAATGATAGTGCCTGCAAGAACCATTCAATTATGGTTAGCGAACAGTACGGTCCCTTCAACTCATATATCCCGACCGATTCGACAACCATTGATATATCGAGAGTTGTCAATGAATCGATACTATGTGTCATGTTGTAGTTTCATCGATGGTGTAATCTATGAAACCCCATTCATAATTACCACCATACTCTGATCAGAGATTTCATACTACATACACATAGGATATCCATACGCGAAGGTAAGCGGTGAATCCCCGACTACAATGCATCGACTCCTATATGTTTCGACAAAACACCCAACCTTGCCACCTGATGAACCCTTGAGAGTCGGTAAACAAGTCAAAGTGTAATGCTAGCACATAGAGTCTCAATGTTGTCCCGGGTCATAAGGACTAATGTTGTACAACCATAAACTAGGACGTTTCCACTCGATAAGTGAGAACCACTTGGAAAGTCCTTTATGGAGGGTTGTTCAGTGCACTCTACCAGGAGCACCTATCTGCATGCTCGGACATCACAATATCCCCTACCAATGAAACATGGTACTCACATCGCATATACTAGTCTCGAACTCGAGCGACCTATATCCTTCTTAGCGGCGGCTGAATCGACTAGGAACTGTTTAGAATATACAGTATTCCAAATATGAGTTTCATGATACTCATCATATGATCATCTCATATTCTTTCTACTATTTGTATATTCAAGGGCTTTATCTATGCAACTAGCATGGGTATTCAGATAAAGATGTGCCAATAATAATTTCAAATATTATTAAAATAAAGATTGTTTATACATAGAGTTTCATTGTGAACACTCGGCCAACACTTGGCTCGACGGGCACCTACTCTAACATGAGGCTGCTGGAGGGGTGAAGTGGCAGCCAATCATTATAATTTAGGTTTATGCTTTAGTTAATTATGTAGTTAAATCTTAATAAAAGGTGTGGTTGTGCCCTTAATTAAAATAAAGGTGATAAAATGGTTTTAGGCCCATTGTACTATAAAATTAACCCATCAAGCCCAATTACACTCCCGAAAAATATTTCGTTTAGGTACGTTTTTGATAATATTGCTCGAGCCTTCAAAAAGTTCTCTAACTCGCTAAATTTTGCGTAGCAGTTAAAAATATAACCCGGCGAGTAAAAATACTCAACCAAAGCCCATTTTCAAAAATCATAATTAAAACACCTCATATTAATTAATTAAAAATAACTCCTCAATAAAAATATTTTTCCTGAATACCCCGGTCTCAGTTTCTCGTTCGAGCGCGAAATGTAACTAAAAATTCTAATGTATGAAGCTTTAGATAAATCATGAATTAAAACACAAATTAATGAAATAAAAATGCAATTAATTATTTAAAGGAATTTGGTAAAATATCAAACAAATTTATTAACTTGCAAGCATATGGTTCACGTGGACCTTCAGATTTTCGGGATGTCACATGCTAACTGTTTGATTCCAGTTTTGTATCATCAGTCATTAAGCACTTTACTTCATCTTCATCGCTAGAGCTGCTCAAGCTCTCTGATTATGATTCATCACTATCAGTTTCTGCCCACTTGGACTTGCTGTCTTCAGCTAATAAAACTTCATGCTTTTTTGTATGATCTCTTATCGTCCTTAGTTCTTCTTTTCTGCTCAAATGACTTTTTTCCTTTTTCTGCTGAACGTCGACTGTCTTTCTATAATTTTGGATAGTTAGCAATGAAATATCCAGTTCTGGCACAGTTGTAACAGGCATTTGGTTCTTCTTTGGAGATATTTTTGTGAGAATGTCTTTGGAATGAACTCTGTTTCTTTCTCATGAATATTCCAAACTTCTTGATTAACAATGACATGACATAATTGCTCAGCTGCTCTACAGATTTCTCAGCTGGACCAGTTGATTCAAGTTTGATGGCACTGAGAACGGTTGTAACTGGTGGTGTTGATGGTTCTCCTTCTCTCATCTGAAATTCGAATTCATAGGCTTTAAGATCGGCAAATAAATCGTGTAATTCCACCTTGTTTAGGTCTTTAGATTCTCTCATTGTCATTGTCTTAACATCCCATTCTTTGGGAAGAACACGAAAAATTTTCAATGCAATTTCTTTATTTGAATACACTTTCCCAATTGCATTCAGTTAGTTGATTATGCTGCTGACTCGTTCATCATATTCATTCATGGATTCTCTAGTCTTCATCTTGATATTATCAAATTTTTGTATAGCGACTGAGAGTTTGTTCTCTTTCGTTTGCTTGTTGCCTTCGCATAATTGAATCAATTTTTCCCAAATTTCTTGGGTTGTTCTGCACATCTTGATCTTGCTGAAGGTGATTTTATCCAGTGTTTTTTATATAATATCATTTGCTACATTATCCAGGTTTGCTTTTATCTTGTCTTCAGCTATCCATTCGTCACGCGGTTTCTCAATGCCGTGAGGTGCTCCATCAGTTATAGCAATAGCTGTATTGTATTTCATAATCCTCATTGGTCTGTAAGTTATGACGTACCAAATATCATCATCTTGTGCAGTTAGATGAGCCTGCATTATCATTTTTCAATCATCAAATTCTTCTATTGAAAACATATGTATTTTGTTAAAAAATGACATGGTGATCGGGCGTATATAAAGTATTCAGAAACAAGATTGAAACCGCTCTGATACTGCTTGTTAGGATTGGTTAAAGGGTCAAAGTGTTTAGAAAAAGGGGGGAGGGGTTTGAATAAATATTTTAGGATTTTTGGCTCTTTTTCGAAATAATGAATCAGTTTAGTGACAAACTGATTTTAGAAATCTTGTTGTCGATATCTGTCAGTTAACTAGTTTAAGTGCATAAATAAACTAACTGATAGATTGAATACTCAAAGAATAACTGAAATAATGACTACAAAGATTTTATGGATGTTTGGAGACTTCAAATACTCCTACATCACCTTTTCTATCACGAGGATATGTTTTAACTAAAAGACTTTAATTAATTACAAAAGCTACAATAACCCACTCCAGTTTGAACTTAAACACTTCCAAACTGAAACTCTTAGTTTCTTACAGATTATCAGTACACAACTGATTTAACTTTCCTAGCACAACTGATCTTTAGAAGATTGAATATTTTGGTGTAATGTGCTAGTAATCTTAGCTCAAATGATAGCCTGAAAGCTACGAATATATATTTGAAGTGCGAGCTTCTCTGTATGAATATCGCAAGTGATCGTGTATAAGTGAATTTCTCAAGTGTTCTCAAAATCGATGTTAATGTCAAAAATCAATATTCTTCATACTGAATTCATCAGCTATTTATATGCTTTCATCCCAACGGTAACATTGAATGCATTAAATGATTCATATTCGTTGAATTGTTCTATCTGATTATGTTAACATTCTTCTAACAATAGTACGATGTTGCAGTCTGATATGCGGTGCTCGTACTGTTAGTTACAGTCTGTTGTGTGCGATTTGTCGGTTGTTGGCTGAGCTAGCTGATGACATGTCAAACTGATATCATTTGTTCGATTTATTACTTATCAGTTGAACTGATTTAATGCGTCCTTTTCAATTATAACTGATAGATCAGTTGAATTTACTGATTCATTTATCTTTTTTCAGTTTGACTTCATCCGATCATTTAATTTATTAATCTTCAGTTCGGATGACTTCATTTTGAATTAATTCAGTTCAAGTAGGTTTAGTTATATGACCTCAGTTCAGTTGGCTTCAGTTTAGCTAATCAGTTCTTCAAATTTGTCAAACTCTGAAACCTAAATTCTAAAAATTGTTAAAGTAGTTTATATGTTCTTCAAATACAAAAATATTGCATACAAAATGTTTGATAAAATGCTTCAACTAAAATATTTTTACTCGTTCAACTTGCATATATTTTAAATGTTTTGCAAAATATTTAATTGGTTTCTACGAAGGATTATTTCGAGTGTCTTCCTCTTGGCTTGAACACCAAACTCGATTTAATTCATCGGTGTTCAATATTTCAAGAACCGAGCTATTGTAGCTCAACGATGGTCCCCCTATCGATCATGTCAGGGTTCAAACACTTCTCACAAGATTCGCTCATTTCACTTATAAGTGTCTGGATATGTAACAAAGAAACTCTCATGTCAAAACACCGAAAATTTTTATCATAAGCTTGTAAATATATCACATCCTTTCACCAAGTGAATGGATCAAAAAAGGCTTATAAATAGGTTGTAGCGTGGCTAGAGGTAGGATAGGAAAAAGATGACAACGAGTTTATGGAATTGAATAAATCATACACACTTTTCACAAAAACAATTGCATCCAGGTAACAACAACCTCTTTAATATCATTATAACATCAAAGAATGCATTGCTGCCAATTTTTGTTCTTTTTTTCTTCTTTTTTTTCAATTTTTTTCTTGTTAGTTTCGATGCATAAGATGTTTTTGAGGCAATGACTTCAAGCTTGAATCACTCAATCTCAACAATTTGTACTTTCTTGTCTCAAAGTGATGCTAATGCGAAACATTTATATGATTCTCTAATTCAGTTCAAAAAGAAGAAGAACCAACAAAAGAGATTTATCACGGCTTGTAATGTGTCTATTTTCCAAGAAAAATGCTCAGACTCAAACTTGGCTCACTAGAGGTCTATGAATTCGGTAGGCTCAAAGAACAACACTGATGATACGAAAGAAAATGGCTTGAACTTAATGTCATTACAATTTATTAATGCCTCCAATCTACCACAAGATGTTAAAAAAGACATGTATAACAATGCAAGTTCTAGAAAATCAACAATGCATGACTAACACACAATCACAGAAACGGAGCATTAGATAATGATTTCTCATAGGCTCAAAGCTCACCAAGGAAAAATGGTATGTGTGCTAAACCTCATACACTTGTCATTTCAACCCATCATCAAGAGAAATTACCCATAAATGCAATATTATAATACAAAATCAAGTGCACACAAAGAAACATCAATTTTTTTATAGACTCGCAGTAGAAGAATTCAAGATTCAAATGAGATAGATAACGAATAAACAATAGATGTTTTGTGGATCAAACAACTCACTTTGTCTTACTCTCCTTTTTTGTGTGTCTCCTTGTTATAATATTAGAAGATGTTTTCATACAAGGCGAGAAGATATCTACTGCATTCAGGACCTTTTTTTTTTACAGATTTGCAGAAAAATCTAAACTAGAAATAAAGCTATATAACACCTCCCACACCTATGTCAGACATTGTCCTCAATGTAAGATAAAATATAGAAAGGGATAAAAATTAAAAAAAAAAAGCAATAAGGATAAAAGAAAGGAAATTAACTCTTCTTGAGTTGCCTCCCATGCAGCGCCTCTTTTTATTGTCGTTGGTTTGACTTCATCATTTCTTGATGCTCATGGTGGTTCATAGATGGTCACTTTGTCTACTTTATGCCACTTGAGTATTTTCATAGAAAATTTTATCATATGCGTGTTCTCTTTGAATTTCTTGGAAATCCCTATCCCTTGAATATATTTTCTCTATTTTCCATGAGCACATGCTTCGGTCCATCTGGAGGAAGTATTTGCTAAATTTTAGATGCCTGCGAATCATAAGGAAAAATTACAGTATTAGGATTTCAACATGTCATTTTTGTTCAAAAATCTCCTCTAAATGAATCTAATCAACAATTTTTGAATTTTCTTGTGAAAAGGGTTTAATGACATCAAGAGTATTAATAGTAATTTCACAAGGAGGATAATGTATGGTATCTTAAGTACTAAACTTAACAATCTCACCATCAAATTCCATAATAAGGGTACAACTATTAGCATCTATGATAGACTTTGAAGTTTTAAAAAATGTTCTTCCTAGCAAAATTTGACTATTCAAATCATCATTTTCCATGTCAAGCACATAAAAGTCGGCAGGAAAAATCAAATTGTCAATTTTCAAAAGAATATCTTCAATTAAGCCTCTAAGATAAATAATGGACATATCAACAAACTGAATTATAATTCCTCAATTAGAGGTCCGAGTTCTAAATAATTATAAATAGAATAAGGCATGATATTTATAGAAGCACCCAAATCAAACATAGCATTTTCAAGTCTAGTATCCCTAATTGTACAAGGGATAGAAAATATACATGGATCACTGCATTTGATAGTAATATTTCTTTGAATAACAACAAAAACATGTTCTCCTACCTTTACCCTTTCACACTCATTCAACTTATGTTTCTTTTTTGTAGTGCACAATTCTTTTAAAAATTTAGCACAACGAGATATTGGTTTAATAGCATCCAATAAAAGAATATTTACCTCGCATCTACGAAAAGTTTCATTCAATTCCTTAACACTTTCACATTTCCTATTCAATGCAAGGGGGAATGGGGGAATATGTTTACACTCAAACAAATGAGAAAACTTACCTTTCGGTGCATCATCTTGATTGAGTATTTTATTCTCAACTTTTATCTCCTTTTCTTCCTTTTGCTTGGCTGATGCTTGTACCAAATTTCTTGAACATCCAATTCTTTACCACTTATCAAAGTAATTGCACTCACATTCTTCCTTGGATTAACCATTTTCTAAGAAGGCAGATAACCTAAATTTTGTGCTTCAAACTTGTTAATTGCGGTCACCAACTGCCCCACTTGAATGCTCAAATTCTAAATGCTATCCCTCGTTTCCTATTGAAATTTCTGAGTGTTATTTGCTAGGGCCTTAACAATTTCATCTAGAGACTTGCATGAGTCAGAAGATTGTGCAGGTGCCGGTTGTTTGTTGAAATTTTGTTGTGGAAATCCATGTTGGCCTCCTTGATTCTTGTAGCTGAAATTCTAGTGATTCGTCCATCCTGGATTGTAGGTATTAGAATATGGATCGTATTGATATTGTGGTTGTACAGGAAAATCACCAACTGCTTTAGCTTTTTGTGTTGGATCTTCTTGTATTATTGGATACATGTTTGAATGTACAACAATCGCACAAATACTTCCAGTTTTTACCTGTTGTGCTTTTTCTATAACCAACTTTTCCAAAAGAGAATTCAATGAATCTAACTTTTGATCAATAGGACTAGCACTTACCTCATTAACTTGTCGTAGAGTGTTATCTTGCCTAGTTCCAAGCTGTTGTGTATTAGCAGCCATGTTGGAGATTAGAGCTTGTGCCTCTTGAGATGTTTTGTTTACCAACACACCTCCACTTGCAGTATCAATCATGTTCCTATTGAAAAGTTAAAGACCCTCATAGAAATATTGGACTAGGAGCTGTTCTGGAATCTGATGTTGAGGGCAGCTGTTACATAACTGCTTAAATCTCTCCCAATATTCGTACAAAGTCTCCCCTTGCAGCTGTCTAATCCCACAAATATCCTTCCAGATATGCTTCTCGTGAAGCTGGAAAGAACTTCTCCAAAAATTGTTGTTGCATATTTTCCCAAGCCGTTATCGTCCCAGAGGGCAAGTAGTAGAGCCAATCCTTGGCTTTGTCGGCTAAAGAGAATGGAAAAGCTCGCAATGAGATTTGCTCCATCAGAATCCCTTGTGGTTTCATGGTTGTGCACACAATATGAAACTCTTTTAGAAGTTTGTAAGGATCTTCACCTGGAAGACCACAAAAAGTAGGCAATAAGTGAATTATCCTTGATTTTAATTCAAAGGTAGAGTTAGTAGTAAGGAATTGAATGCATAATGGTTGCTGAATAACATTAGGATAAGTTAACTCCATGAGGGTTCTTTGATTTATATTCATTTGTATTAATTAGAGTTTGAATTATATGTAGAAAATACGATGAAAAATTATTTGTATACAACACACGTGGTTAGAATCTTATTAATATTTTAATAGGGGGTCTATGAGCATTTTTCAAAAATCAAAAGGGGTTAAACTCTTATTCATTTTTCAAAAGAGGTTTCAGATGTTTTGAAATTTTACAAGGTGGCATGCAAGTTACCCACCAAATTTGATATCTTATTTTCATAAATTTTGGGATTTTTTAAATGATATATATATGATTTTTTATATAAAAAAATTGTTATTTTTAAACTTTAAAAATTTTAAGTGGTATGTCTAATTTTGCACGTAATTTTGTATTGGGAAGAATATCATTAAAACCCATAAACTTTCAAAATTTTGTAATTTTGCGCATAATTGTTTTTTAAAGAAAAAAGTTTAATGTAGAAACCAAAATTAGTTTTTGATTCCCAAAATCATAACTTGAAAATGTGCAACCCTAACATCGAGTAGCTCTATTGTGAGACGGTCTCACGAATCTTTATTTGTAAGACGGGTCAACTCTATCGATATTCACAATAAAAAGTAATAATCTTAGCATAAAAAATAATATTTTTTCATGGATGACCTAAATAAGAGATTCATTCACAAATTACGACCTGTGAGACCGTCTCACACAAGTTTCTGCCCCTAACATCTTGTCTTGTTCTTTTGGCTGCACCAGTGATTGAACTCCTCCAAGTTAAAATTTATTATTCTAAGTTTTAATTTTTAATGTATGTGCTAGCGGTCCCATACATGTGTGATATGTTGGTACGAAAAACTTTATTCCCTATTTCAGTTTGGCTCTTGAAATTTTATTACTGCTGTAATGCCCGAGATTTTGATTCTGTTGATTTGAGATTATTGATTTTGGAACTGATATGATTATAGATGGACCCTTCCGAGACCAGATTGGGTGAAGCATGTGATTTATGTATATTTTGTACAGCACTGTTGGCGCCCGAGCGGTAGAAAAGGGCCGCCCGAGCGCCAATGCATCACCAGAATGGATTTTGGACAGAGAGTCTGGCGCCCGAGCGGTAGTTTTTGACCGCCCGAGCGCCAGTGTTCAATAGGATTATGTTCGGGTAGAAGAGGTGGCGCCTGGGCGGTAGTTTGTGACCGCCCGAGCGCCAGTGCATAGCAAGTGTGGGCAGAACATTCCGCGTCCGAGCGGTACTTTCTTACCGCCCGAGCACCGACCGAAGTTTAAGAAAAATGAGCCACGTTTCATAGACATGCAAGTGGATATATATATATGTTATAAGCTTCAATCTTTAATTTCCCCCAGCAAAAGGAATGAGAAAGTTTGAAGAAAATCCTTACACTTTTATATTTCGATCCGTCCGTCTGATTTTCAATCCGACTTCAGTACCGTGTTTCTATTGACGAGAGCTTCAACTGGACGTAAGTTTTACTACGTTTTGATATGTTTTAAAAATATGGTATTGCCAGAATCAGATAAGATTCATATATGATATTCTTAACATGTTAGACATCGTATAATCGAAACCGGATTGAAGAACGAATACTGTATGAAATTGTTATGAATTTCTGATTTGATATGATTGAGATTGATATCAGGATTGTATTATTATCTATTATGAGATGTTGGGATTTATATCTGTTGATATTGTATTGACGGGGATATTCAGATTGTTCCGTTATGCCGTTGATTTTGAGTTAGATTCAGATTGATCAGATTCATTATTGATTTGAGCAGTATATTGATATTGTACTTCTTGATATTGTCATTGCCAGATTGAGTATTGACAGACTTCGAATTCCAGACTTGAACGTTGTCTGAACTAAAACTAAAGAAAGGTATAAGTCAATGTGGTACCGGGAGAACGACTCGAGTGTGATATACTTGAGTTTCCGTAAATCACATACTTATTGTTATTGTGTGCATTGATTTGAATTGATATGCTTGTTCTATTGATTTATAGAAAGCATGTATTAGACGAGTGATCTTGTGACATAAGTGCCGATAGTGATGGAATCGTCACTGGCACATTGCACATTGCCACAAGACAGTGAGTTGGCGAAAGTGCCAAAGTCTGTGACGGATAGGTCAAGACACCGGATGTTTGGTTATATCGATTGAATAGAATTGAAGTTTCTTCTATTACTGAAATTCGATATAGGAATGCCAACGTCTGGAAACCGGGATCCCTAGACTAGGATGAGTCTAGTCCGAGACGTAGAGTCACGAGTCTGATTGACAGTTTTATATTGATTATGTTTTCAGATTTGATACATATTACTGATATTTGTTACATGCTTTTACATTGTTTATATGATCGCATGTTTCATTGATTTATACTGGGATTTTATTCTCACCGGAGTTATCCGGCTGTTGTCGTGTTTGTATGTGCGCATAGCAACAGGTGGGACAGGATCAGGGTCGAGGAGATGATGAGAGATCGTGATTAGAGTGGAGACTCAGTAGATAGGATTCAGCACTTGACATTTAGTTGTTGAACCTTAGTTTAAATTTGATGTTTGTTGTACAAGACTTGTACTTTTATATTGGTATGTACACTAGATTGAATACCATTACGTTCCGCAATTAAAAAAAATTAGACCATGTTTATTGTAATTGATTAACTTGTCCCAATGATGATTAAGAATTTGATTAGCGTCCGGATCCCCACAAATGCTTATACTGATTTTTCAGATAATGTTTCAATTTGATCTGACTTATCGACTTATATAAATTGTCTGTTAGGCTTCATTAGTTTTCCTCGAATCGGTTTGGTTATAAGAATCTTATCAGTCTGGCACTATATTCAGTCGAGTTCCTTAGATAACTTCTTTTTATGAATATCGAATTTTCCCTTTCTAAATTATCTTTTGAATCAACACCCTTCTTAAATCACCAAAATTTATAATGTTCTAACACCCATAATCTTCAGTCATATGATTTACCAAATATGTTGAATGAGAATTTGAATTCGTTGCTTGAAAATTTATAATCACCATTTTATATATGTTAAAGTTTTACTCTTTTTGAATATATATATCATTGGAAATATATTATTAATTTTAAGAAACACATTGACATTGTAGAGTAACATGGTCGAAAATTTAAATTAAAAATGTTAAGAGTCAATTTTAACCTTGTGAATGGGATCAAAATGACGTGAACCAAATTTTTTTCTTGAATATATAATATAGTAAATCAAAGTCATATTCCTAAACATACGCAACAAAAATTAGTTTAAACATACAATAAATCACTTAATATTCTAATGATCTCACCTTGTTTTCCTCTTGTAAAAACTCATGCCTGAATCCTCCCACCCCTAGAATAGGATTTAAAAAATATATATATATATAACTTAATATTTCGTAAAATTTCAATACATATACTTTTTTTTCCTAAAATATTGCAGCCCCACAATTTACTACCGACATGTGAATTACAAAGTGAGATCACATGGCAAAATAAAGAATCAAAGTGAAAATTACTCGAACTAAACTAAAAGCAACAAATAAAACTTACAAAAAGCAAGGTCATGATGGTACAAGTGAAATACGGGGAGATTCACACATTCTAAATAAATTAAGATACAGTCACAATCTACACATACTTATCGAAGACGACGATCGTATCTTCCATGTCTAACTTGTCTTTCGGTGCGACATGCCTGTGACCGCCGGGGCATTGAGACAACTTTCCTGCTCAAGAGCATACAAATGGTAACAAACTTCACAAAGCAACCAAAAATCTATGGTTAAGAGTCAATGAAAACAACCCTTCAACCACAAATTTATTTTCCAATACACAATATTTCTAACACGAAAATTCTGTCACGAGAAACAGCAGGTTGTCTTTCTTTTCAAAACATATGCTACCAGCCCACCCGGACCCAGCCAGCTTCTAAAGAACATGTATAAATTTTGGATATTTTTTTGTCAAAAGGAGTCCTGCCTTAAATAATATAGGAATAGGTCGAAATCCTGAGTCCACCCCAGTCCACGATTCTCGCTCAAAGTTAAGCAAGTAATGATGCCAATACAACAGTTGCGTTATCTTTTTCTTCAGGTGAGAAATTTTGGTTGTTGGAGGATGTTATTGCTTGGTATATTTTTACGAAGCTAACGTCTCATTTTGCTTTTTACGTACTCTTCCTAGGAATATATTCTCGTACTTTATATGGTTATAGTACTGTAGTCTGTAATGATTGGTTTATACGCTACAAACCGATTAGTCCTGCATATACATTCTATTTTCTTATCAACTGCGTTTCCTTTCAATTTTTGTATACTGTTTTGGGAGTTTAGAGTTCTAAATATACTTACTTTCTTGAAATAATTAACTCCGAAAATTTCTAGAATAATGGCATGATAAATTCATTTTTCGTTGAGAAAATCAGTTACAACAATGTCTTTGATTGGTTTAGTCTCTGCTTGGAACAAGCGTAGGAGAAGAAAGTCTGAAGATCTTTTCAATGTTGATACTAGTTTTTTTTATCTTGGTTTGGAATAAAATTCTTGATTTGCAGGGATTTATAAGCCATTGGAATACAGGAAAAATGAATGTGGCAATCCGTCAGCGAAAAGGCACGCTTCATCTGTTTTTACTCTCAGAGAAATGGCAGAGGCAACTTGTTCTTTTAGCGATGAAAATTTATTAGGAAAGGGTGGATTTGGTCGAGTATACAAAGGAACACTGCGTTCTGGAGAGGTATGTTCTAGCACGAATTTCTTGTTCCCTTTGAGGTTAAATTCTTACCTAGAATTGATGATGAAAAAATTTGTTGATCTACAAGGTTGTAGCAATCAAGAAAATGGAGCTGCCTCGATTCAAAGAAGCGGAAGGGGAGCGAGAATTTTGTGTAGAAGTTGATATTTTGAGCAGATTAGACCATCCAAATCTTGTGACATTAATTGGGTATTGTGCAGATGGGAAGCATAGGTTCCTTGTTTATGAATATATGAACAAAGGGAACCTGCAAGATCACTTGAATGGTTTGTCTTTTACTTTCGAACATATTGTTTCTAAACTGTCGTATTATGGGACGCGCCACGAATATTCAGACAGTAAAATAGTAGATATGATCTTAAAATTAGCAAAACATTTGAAATGATTTGATCATGGGATTTTAGGGAAAGGAGAAGTTAAGATGGATTGGTCTGTAAGGTTGAAAGTGGCTATCGGAGTTGCTAGAGGACTTGCATACCTGCATTCAAGTTCTGCTGTTGGGATTCCTATTGTCCACAGAGACTTCAAATCCACCAACATTCTTCTTGACAGTAATTATGAAGCAAAGGTAAGAATCTATAATTTACAAGCCTGGATAGGAGCGAATCCACAAAAACTTTTTCATTTGAAAGGTCAAGTAGCCCTATTCATCAACTGTTCGATCCACTCTTAAAGTGAAAAACTACAAATATAGAGCTGATTTTACGAAGTTTGAGTTTGTTTTTGCATGGATGAGCGCAGATATCAGATTTTGGGATAGCAAAGCTGATGCCAGAGGGACAAGAAACATGTGTGACGGCTAGAGTGCTCGGCACTTTCGGCTATTTTGATCCAGAGTATACATTGGTATGATATGCTTTCAAGTTTCAAGAAAATAAGATCACTTCTATCATTTTCTGTTGCAAGAACATGAAGAGGACCAAGATTTTCAAGTGATTAACTCCAAGATCAAAACTCATAATGTATATTTTTTTATGAAGAATCTTAAAGATTTTTGGGTTCCCTATCCTAACTTGGAGTTCATCTAATTACTTAAAAAAGAGCTTTTATTTTTCCGTATTTAATGTCTTTGGATGGGAAGTAGAAACTAAGAATAGAAGGTCGAGTTCTAACTTCAATTTGCAAAATGGCAAAAGGGACTGAGCTATGGATGTGTATATACCTTGGAAACAGACAAGAAAACTCACTTTACAAAGTGATGTATACGCGTTTGGAGTCGTTCTACTTGAGCTTTTGACAGGAAGAAGGGCAGTCGACCTGAACCAAGGACCAAGTGACCAAAACTTGGTACTACAGGTATTTCAGAAACATGACTTTCTGAGGATCAATTTAGAATGTTCAGAAACCAATTGAAATTTTTACAAGCATTACCAAATTACAATTCATGTGATTGAAACTTTCACAGGTTAGACACATTTTGAATGACAAGAAGAAGCTGAAGAAGGTGATCAAGCAAGAAATGGAACGGGGATCATACACAATGGAGTCGATAGCCATGTGTGCGAATCTAGCATCAAGATGTGTCCGGTCAGACAGTAGAGAACGGCCCTCGATGTCAGAATGTGTAAAAGAACTTCAAGTTATTAGGTACACTAATTCTAAAGGACTTGGATGGCTATGCATACACTTAGAATGATATAAAAATTGTACTGTTCAAACGGTATGTGGCACAGAACATAGTTGTTATTCTCCGATTCTGGAATTCATATTACAGTGTCAAAGTGCACAAATAACAACATATCATACATGCTAGATATGATCGTAATGTTTCAGCAGTTATAAGTGTTCAGGAGATAAATGTTATTGTATAGAGAATTGAATATTTAATGCTTCATGGCTGCAGTAATAGCGAACACTCTAACAGTTAAATGTATGACATATATAAAATGCAGGTGAAAATCAACTAAGATGATAAACTTGTTAGTTGTTTATGTAAGAAAACGGAACCCATAGCAGAAGAAGAATAAACGTGTAGGAAATTACGACGGCCATTGCCTACAATTTTTGACAAAATATGCGTACGCCGTCTCAACTTTAGAAAATTGAGACGCGCATGCGCCTCTTCTTTTGACAATAAGGCTCCCGCAATCACTCATTGATGGTATGAGATGCCTATAAATACCGTTAATTGAAGTCCCTAAGCACATACCTCATAAGAACAAAATACACCATCTACGGAGAGAGTTGGAGTGCTTATAAAGCTTCAATCGGAGGAAAACATAAAATTTACAAATTATTCAATGACCGGAAGTAACACTCGATCCGCTTCCGCATATTGTTTATCATGTTTATAGATTTGTATAAACAAGAATTTTGAGAAAAAATTTCTAACAATTGATATCAGAACCGTATCTCTGCTTTGAAAATATTTGTTTTCATTTTCTGAAAAACGGGATATCATGAACTATTGGAACTATTTATTTATGAAGTTTACATAAGAAACATGAAATTTGAAGGTGTGACATAATAATTTTAAGAAACTTGCCTAAGAATTTTGTTTTCGGTTGTACTTTGAAATTCTTCTTTGAAGTCTTGAAAATGTTAATTAATTCTTGAATCTTTATATGAAATGAGAAATTTTTGTAGAGCAAATAATTCGGAAGGAAAAGTTGCAGAAGAACACTTTCGCGAAGATGAAATGAAAGGGTTTGCATTCAATAATTTCAATACAATTATGTGCATGTGATGTATTGAAATTAGAGACCCACGTATCATTGAAGGCAATTGTGACAATTGTTGGTAAATAAATTAATTTTTTTATTTTTTATTATTATTTTTAAAATAATAATAATAATAATAATAAAAATAAATTATTTGGAAATAGATTTTAATATTTCCAAATTCAGTGTAATTTTCAATAAATAATTATAAATTAATTTTGCATGTTAGATATTATATGAAATATTTTGGGTATTTATTTGATATGAACATGCAAATGTAATATTATTGTTGCATTTATTTTTAAGTTTTTAAAGGCAAATTATAATGAAAAATATTATGTTAAATCAAGATTCACATTATATTCATATTAAATTATATTGAGTTGTATATAATTTAAAATGAACATATCAAGTAAAAATGTGAAGATAAAGTTATTTAATGAAAAATTTTGGCTTATAATGATTCACATAAATGTGGATAATTAAGTTGAATAATAATTATAATGTAACATAAGAAACATGATCTGATGAAGTTCTTCATAGATCGGTTTAAACTGCCTTGACTATCCACTTGTCTCCCTGATGAACATTGCTTTGTCTAGAAGTTAAGTATTTAAAGGGCCTTAGCCCTACCTATCTTTCTTGGGAGCACTCTTGGAAAGTGTTAATTGCGTTACTAAATAATTATTATATAAAGAATTAAGTAAAGCAAAAATTGTATTAAGTGAACCGTATAATTTTAAATAATTGAGGAATAGTCATAACATCCTTAATTATGAAAAATTATACATTAAATGAATTTGGATCACATAATAAATATCAATTGTAATTAATTAAATAAACATAATAAATTTTATCCTATAGGGATTTTTGTTTTATTTATATAACTAATTTGGTTAATATATCAAAATTATTATTTTTTCTTAATTTACCCACATGAGTTAAGGGAAAATATATTTTGATAGTTTTATCATAAAATTTCAGAAAAATCACATTGAATAAAAATTTTAGTCTGCATGCAAATTGTATGTCACTAGATTTTTAAAACATGATTTACATTAGTAAAATATGATATTACCTCAAAATTTTAAAAATAATAAGCATATTATATATTTATACAGTTATGCAACCTGCGAGTTTTTCTGATATGAAATATGACATTTTTCAAACTGAAGGACGATAATTTTAAAATATGAAAAGAAATAATTCTTCTTTAATTGGGGTGGATGGATATTGATTATGCTATACGGAAAGACGAACCACATGCTATTAATAAAAACAACATTCTAGATGATGTTGATCTTTATGAAAAATGGGAGCAATCTAATCGACTCTAATGTTCGTAAAGACCAAAATCTCTGCTGGTATGCGCGGTTCCGTCGATAAGAATAATAATGTAAAAGAATTACTGAAGGCCATTGATGAACAGTTTCAGTTTTCAGATAAGGTACTTGCAAGCACCCTTATTATGGAATTTTCTTCAGTAAGGCTCATCAGTGTAAAATGTGTGCTAGAGCACATTATGAAAATGCGGGACAAAGCGGCTCGACTAGTAACACTTGAAGTGGAAATTTTTGAAACTTTTCTTGTGCACTACATTTTATGCACTTTTACACAATAATATGAACCCTTCAAAATTTGCTACCACACACATAAAGACAAGTGACCAATAAATGAATTAATGACCATGTGTGTTCAAGAGGAAGGAAGGTTGTTAACGGAAACGAGTGATAATGTTTTTATGACTACATAGGAAAAGTATAGGAAGCCAGAGTCAAGAAAAAAAGGAAATGAATAATTCCAACCCAAACTGACACCAAGAAAGAAACCAAATGTTTTTTCTGTAAAAAGACTCGACACATGAAGAAAGATTCCAATAAATTTAAGGATTGACTTGAAAAAAAATTTATTCCTATTTCATTTGTCTGTTATTAATCTAATATGGTTGATGTGATTTATAACACATGATGGATTTATTCTAGTTCTACAATCCATGTTACAAACACCTTGCAGGATGTGCAAAGCCTAAGGAAACCTCAAGGAAATGAGCGGAGCATCATTTCAGGAAACAAGATGTCTTCGCATGTGGAGGCTGTTGGGACTTGCTACCTTAAATTAGACAGTGGTTTTATTTTAAAATTGAAAAGACATTTTATGTTCTAGTTTTTTTAGGAATTTAATTTTAGTTTCAAATTTTGTACCCATTAGTTATTCCTTCCAGTTTTTGGATAAATCAATAAATTTATTTTATAAATCAAATATTGTTGGAAATAGTACAATGATTGATGGTATTTTCTCTATTTCTTTACAAAATAATAATATCATTATGCATGTTCTAATATGTATTAAAAGATGTATTATAAATTAAAATTCTTATATATTGTGACATAGGAGATTGAGACACATCTCCGTAGAGAGGATTAAAAGATTAGTGAATGATGGAGTATTTAGTACTTTAGATTTTACTAATTTTGAGACATGTGTAGATTGCATAAAGGGAAATCAGACCAATAAGTCTTAAAAGGGAGCCAAGAGGAGTACATAAATATTAGAAATCATACATTCAGATATTTGTTTTACAGATATGGACATGCAAAGTTCGAAATACTTCATATCTTTCATTGATGATTACTCGCGATACATGTATATCTACATGCTTCATAACTAAAACGAAGCACTCGAATCCTTTAAGGTTTATAAGGCTGAAGTGGAGAAGCAATGTGGAAACAGATTAAAATCATGAGAACTAATAGATGTGAAAAATATTACAATAGATACATTGAGAATGGACAGACACCTGGTCCATTTGCGAAGTTTCTCTAGTAACATGAGATTGTTGCCCAATATATTATGCCTGGTTTTCCGGACTAAATGGCGTAGCTGAGAGGAGAAACCAATCATTATTGGACATGGTAAGGAGCATGTTTAGTAGCTCCAAAATTCCTAAATCATTGTGGACTGAAGCTCTTAAGATAACTGTGTATATATTAAACTGAATTCCAACTAAGGTTGTCCAAAGATGCCATTTGAATTATTAAAAAGTTAGAAACCAAGTTTGCAACATATACGCATTTGGGGTTTGTCCTTCAGAAATAAGAGTTTACAACCCACATGAAAAGAAACTGGACCCAAGGACTATAAATGGCTATTTCATCGGGTATACCGAAATATCCAAAGGGTACAAATTCTATTGTCCATCTCACAACACTAGAAGTGTGGAATCAAGGATGCAAAATTTCTTGAGAATGACTTGATTAGTGAGAGTGATCATTCAAATGATGGTTTTTTAGAAAGATCAAATTAATTCACAACCCTCCTATTCAAATGATATATTGGTCGTTATTCACACCCCTCAAGATCAAACGAGTGTTAGGAGACCAGTTACTGAAGTTCCAAAAATCGCTGATGAAAATCTAGTAGATCAAGTTGTTAATGTAGAACAACAAGAAATTATTGATCAACCAAAAAACCTAAGGAGATATACTAGAATAAGAAGATAAGCTATATCTAATGATTATGTTGTGTATTTACAATAATCGGATTTTAACATTGGAGAAGAAATGATCCTGAAACATTTTTACACGCCATAAGTTGTAATGAGTCAAAATTATGGTTTAATACTATTAAAGAATAGATGATTTCTATGGCATTTAATGGAGTCTGAGATCTTGTTCAGTTGTCTGATGTTGTAAAATCCATTGGATGCAAATGGATCTTCAAAACAAAGAAAGACTCATTAGGAAATACTGAAAGATATAAAGCAAGACTTGTAGCTAAATGATTTACTCAGCAGGAAGGGTTTGTTATATGAGATGAAACAATTTCTCTCTAAAAACTTTGATATGAAGCATATGGGTGGCGCATTTTAGGTCATTGGCATTATGATACATAGAGACCAGATTCGAGTTATTCTAGGTCTGTCTCAATAAAGCTATATCAACAAAGTTTTAGAGAGATATCGGATGAAAGATTGTTCACCAAATATAGCTCACATTGTGAAAGGAGATAAGTTCAATTTAAGCCAAATGCCCAAAGAATGATCTAGAGCAGGAACAAATTAAAAACATTTATTATGCTTCTGCTGTCGCAAGCTTGATGTATGCTCAGGTTTTCACTAGACCTAACATTACATCAATTGTTGGGATGTTGGGAAGATATCAGAGTAATCCGGTTTTGAATCATTGGAAAGCTACAAAAAAAGTGATGAGGTACCATCAAAGGATTATATGCTTATGTTGGGATGTTATTCGCTTCATGATATATTTTTATGCTAGCTGGTGGAGATGTATCTTGGAGAAGTGCAAAGCAGATATTGAGTGTTACTTCCACTATGAAAGCTGAGTTCGTAGCTCTTTTGAGGCAACCTCACATGGTGTGGTTGAAGAGTTTCAGTTTGAGGCTTATAATTATGAATTCTATATCTAGGCCATTAAGAATATATTATGACAATTCAGCTGCTGTTTTTATGGCTAAAAATAACAAAAGTGGTAATCAAAGCAAGCACATCAACATTAAGTATTTAGCCATACGAGAACGTGTTAAAGATAAGAAATTAATTATCGAACACATTAGCACTGAATTGATGATTTTTGATCCTTTGACTAAAGGCATGTCACCATTGAAATTTAAGGATCATGCAGAAAGAATGAGACTTGATTTTTTTATGTAATTTTGTTGTAATAACAAATTAATGAAAATATGATGTGATATTTTCTCATATTTATTGTGCACACATTCATTGATTCGAGAAATATCAATAAAGTTGGACCTCAAATAAACATAATATTTTTTCATTAAGTTATAAAAATTTGAGATACATAATGCATTGTAATACATGGAAGATAATACTCGCTTTTAGAGGACATACCGCATGATTCATGTGTTTTGTTTTCTTCTATGGTAAATAAGATATATAGGTCAAGTGGGAGAATATAAGAAAAGGTTACCCATATCAAAAGAAGAATAAAAGTGTAGAAAATAGCGACGGCCATTGCCTACAAATTTTGACAAAATATGCGTACGCCAGCTCAACTTTAGAAAATTGAGACGCGCATGTGCCTCTTCTTTTGACAATAAGGCTCCCGCAATCGCTCATTGATGGTATGAGAGGCCTATGAATACCAATGATTGAGGTTCCTAAGTACAAACCTAATAAGAACAAAATACACCATTTACGGAGAGAGTTTGAGTGCTTAGAATGCTTCAATAAGAAGAAAACAGAAAACTTACAAATTATTCGATGGCCGGAGGTAACGCTTGATTCGCTTCCGCATATTGTTTATCATGTTTATAGATTTATATAAACATGAATTTTGAGAAAAAATACTAACAATTTATTATGTTGAATCATCAACTAAAACACAATTTGTGAGAAAAAATGCGTTTTTCAAATAAGATGATGCCTTATTAATCCATCTCCAGCAATCATTCATTGATGGTATGAGAGATCTATAAATATCGGTGATTGAGGTCCCTAAGCACACACCTCATAAGAACAAAATACACCATCCAGGGAGAGAGTTGGAGTGCTTGAAGGCTTCAATTGGAAGAAAACAGAAAACTTACAAACTATTCAATGGCCGGAGGTAACGTTCGATCTGCTTCCGCAAATCTATAAACATGAATTTTGAGGAAAATTTCTAACAATTTATTATGCCGAATCATCAACTAAAACACAATTTGTGAGAACAAACGTGTTTTTCAGATAAGATGATGCCTTACTACTCCATACACCTTCACTCAAATCTTGAACATAAACTGGTAAGACCCCATTTTTCTCTCTAGTATTCACTTTCCAACCTCTAGATCAAAAGCAGATACAAAAATCTAATCAAGTAATGTAAGTTACATGTTCCACCAGGGGCGAACTTGAGATAAATACACAGAATTTGAATATTTTTTGACTTGAAGAAGACGATGACTTCCTCCGCAAGCAACCGTTAGGCCTCGTCTTGATCATTTCTAACAATATTTCATTCCAAGTATCAATTTCCCCAGGCAAACATCAATTGTACACAATCATTCTGCACAAGTTCAGTTATTCCATTAGCAAATGGGAAGGGGTTCATATAAGGTCCAGGATGCCCATCTGGCCTTAACAAAGTTAACTTGCTAATATCCAAAGCCTCAAATATAACATTATTTCCACATTCTTTAGCCTTCAGCTTTGCTTCTTTAAATTCCTCCAACACAATTTTCCTCATTTCTCCATTCATCCCTTCGAGAACCACCTCATTTTCACCAAAAGGTTAAATCCTGGGGCAAGCACCAAATTTATCCCATTCCCATTCAAAATGTTGACGTGAAAATATTACCAAAAACACGTGAAATTGATTTCTATGAAGCCCTTTTCTCTTCTTGATCACTTATTTAAATGTTGTATTTAATGCATTGCCAAAAACATCATAGATTTCAATATCAGAATAGTTTTTATAGAAGTAGCAACCTAGTATTGAATTATCATAGTAGTAGACTGCATGATGTAAATACCAATGTCCAATAGATAAAACAAGTATATCTATATGGTCCAAATCTGTTGCCCAGCTCTCGTCCAAGGAATCCAAGAAAAAGGTGTTGAAGTTCTTTCCAGTGTTTTTCTCAATCCTTTTTACCACAAAAGGCGACAAATATACTGAGATATTGGTGCTTTGATTTGGCAAGTTCCACTTTCTGAACTTGTTCTCCCCCCCCCATCTGTATAGAAAAGTTGGGGTTTTGCAGCGTTGGAGACTATGCAGAGGAGCGACTACAATTGGTTCCTTGCAATGGAGTCTCCTTTTTTTTTGATCCCGTGTCATCCATGACTCGGGAAACTAATTAGAGTCAATATACAGATTACTTTCTTCAGCAGCCGGGCATGGGGTTACCCGGAATATTTTCTCCCCGGGCAATCAGGAACTCGGGCTCTCGTGCAATCTCCCGGGAGCTTTTACCTGAGCTACCTCGAGAAGCGCACCACAATTGAATGTTCCAGTATGGGCTAATTTATGCTTGGAATTCATTGCTGTCAGAACTACATGAGTTTGGCGTGTCAGAGAAGTCATCAGAAGCAGGGTATGGGCAGCCACGTTGCCATACTTAGCACGTTGACACTGAAAACAAGGTAATCATGAGATTTTCTCCTATAAATAACAATTACTCTTCTCATTTACAGATTCTGGAATTTTGATTCTTCGAGTATTAACATATATTCTCACACATATTGCCCTTATTCTTCATCTTCAACCTGCTGACTTAAGCATCGGAGTGGCCACGCCGGACACACCTCCGACGCCCATTCATGAGTTCATCTTCTTGTTTGCAGGTTACAGTCGCAACAACCATATTACACAGAGATATATCTTTATCATAGATATATATTCCCTTTCTCATTTTTCTTAAACACAAGAAACTCTTATCAAATCCGGTGGTTTGCCACGATCCAACTCACTCGATTTACTCGGATAACATCATTGGCACCGTCTGTGAGAAATTGAGTTTAAGACATGGATATGGATCCTACTAGGAAAACTAATCAAGATACTTCCCGGGCTCCTGGAGATGATGCATTTGTCTCAGGACAAGGTGGTTTTATGTCCCCAGGGCCTCCACATGTTATTACCTTGTCCCCGGAGGAGTTGGCTAGGAATATATCCGATGCGGTGGAAAAATCCGTTGCCTGGAGAGATGCTTCTCATCATGCTACACAGCCGGGAGCAGAACTTGTGTGGCAGGAGGAGGTAGCGGAGGAGGAAGCAAGGATGGAGGAGAGGGAGTCTAGTGTCGGGTCCATGTCCCCGACTGTGGTGGAGGAGTTGCAAGAGTTGAGACAGAAGATGAGGGTGTTGGAAGGACAGATGGAGCGTAGAAATCATTCCCGGGTAGTTAATAAGGGATGCCCGTTTTTTGAAGCTATTGTCCGGGAACCTCTTCTCGAAAACTTTAAGTCTGCCAAAGTTAAAGATGATGATGACAATGCAGACCCCGAGGAGAATTTGGCCAGATTCGAGAATATGGCCATGTTTTATTGTTATGCTGACAGAATTAAGTGCAAAGTATTTTTGACCACTCTAGTTGACTCGGCGCATAGGTGATTTGAGGGACTGCCTCCTCAGAGTATCCATTCTTTTGAGGACTTTTACAAGGTGTTTTTACACCATTTTAGTAGTAGCAAGAAATACAAAAAGACTGTATTTAGTCCTTTTGAAGTGAAACGAATCCCGGAAAAGAGTTTGAGGGCTTATATTCTAAGATTTAACAGAGTGGCTTTGGATGTCCCCTCTTGCGCCCCTGAGACCAAGACAACTGCATTCACACAGGGGTTGAGGGAGGGTGAATTTTTCAGGTCACTGACAAAGAAAACACCCAGGAACTTTGAAGAATTGCTGGCCCGTGCAGAAAAGTATATAAATATGGAGGAGGCCCAGAAGCAGAAGAGGGAGTCGGTAAAGAGAGAGAGAGGAGACCAGGTATCTAAGCTCGAGGAGAGGGAGCCGAGAAGGAGTAACCCAAGACATTTTTCTCATCATATGCCCTTGAAAATTATCCGAGACCGGGAGGTCCAAGAGTGTAGCACGGACTTGTCTCCATCTCAACAATTTGCAAGGCCTGAGAAGAAGTGATTCTGTACTCTTTCACAGAGTGTGTTATCACAACACATAGTACTGCAAAACACCGAAGAGAAATTATGTCCCACAAGCTGTCCAAGGACGTAATCAACCAAACAAGAATCCGAGATTGCCACCTTGGGCAGCTCGATTGTTCGGTCCCAGTGCCAAGGAAGATTCAAGAGATGCCCCGAGGGGAAGGAGAGATTCATAGCCCGATAGGAAGAAGTCTTCACCCCCTGTTTTGGGGGTGATAAAAATGATATCTGGAGGATCTACTGACGGTGATTCTAATCGGGCTCATAAGTCGAGAAGCATAAGAGATTGTATGGAGGTGGAAGGGGTGAGGAGGAATGAGACAGTGATTAGTTTTGGCCCGGAAGATTTGAGGGGTGACAATCTTCCCCACAACGATGGCTTGATAATTCAAGTCACGGTAGCAAATTATGATATTATGAGGGTTTTCGTGGATTCAGGCAGGTCTGTCAATGTCATTTTCAAGGAGGCCCTCATACAAATGGATTTTCAGGGATATCAGTTGGATACGGTGGACACAACACTTTTTGGCTTTGTTGGCCATGCTGTTTATATAGAGGGGGAGATTGCCCTGCCTTTAACTTTGGGGACCAAGGAGCTGAAGAAGACGGTGATGACCACTTTCACTATGGTGGATGTCCCGTCATCATATAATATTATCTTGGGGCGGCCAGCCATGAACGAGCTAAGGGCCGTAGCATCCATTTACCACCAAAAGATTAAGTTCCCGGTGGGAAGCCCAGTGGGGAAAGTCTGGGGATATCAACCTTCTTCCCGAAAGTGTTATGTAGAAGCAGTCCAGGTGCACCAGAAGAGAGCAAGGAAGGAGGGAAAGAAAGTAAAAGGTTGTGAGGAGATGGATAGAGAGGTAGAGAAGGTAGAAGTGCACTTTGTGGCAGAAGAAGAGCAGGAGGTGGTAGAGATTGGGCCATGCAAGGAGATCCGGGTGGCTCGAGACCTTGATTTATCCACCCGGGTCAGTTTGATAAATTTTTTAAAACTAACTTTAATGTTTTTGACTGGTCCCAGCAGGAATTAATCGGGATCTCTCTCCGGGTAGCTGAGCATCGTTTAAACATCCTCCCCGGATCTCAACCTGTGAAACAAAAGAAGAGACACTTTGGTTCTGAAAATGACAAAGTGATTGATGTGCATGTTGAAGATTTGCTAAAAGCCGGCCACATTCAGGAAATACAATTTCCTACCTGGCTCTCGAATGTGGTACTAGTGCAAAAATCTACCAGGAAGTATAGGATGTGCGTGGACTTCAAGGATCTCAACAAAGCTTGTCCCAAGGACCATTACCCACTGCCCAGAATTGATCAGTTGGTGGATTCCACCTCTAGATATGAGTTGCTCAGTTTCATGGATGATTACCAGGGGTATCATCAAATTCCCCTGGCCAATAATAATCAAGAAAAGGCCAGCTTCATCACCTCGGGAGGCACATTCTGCTATGTTGTCATGCTTTTCGGGTTAAAGAACGCAGGGGCCACCTATCAACGTCTCACGAACAAAGCCTTTGAGAAGCAGTTGGGCAGGGATATAGAAGTGTATGTGGATGTTATCTTGGGTAACTCCAAGGAGGTTTCTGATTTCATCTTCGATTTGGAGGAGACTTTTGTCACTCTCATGCAGTGTGGGATTAAGCTCAACTCGGACAAATGTATCCTCGACGTGAAGAGTGGTAAATTTTTGGGCATTATATTCACTGACCGTGAGATCGAGGTAAATCAAGAGAAGGTCAAGTCAGTGCTAAACATGTCATCCCCTTGATCTGTCCGAGAAGTGCAGAAGCTGACCGGGAGAATTGCTTCCTTTTTCCGGTTCATATCTCGGTCAGCACATCGGAGTTATCCATTTTTTCAGGTTCTTAGGAAGGCACAGAAGTTTGGGTGGAATGAGAAGTGTGAGCAGGCCTTCCAAGACCTTAAAAGTCATCTGGCCGAGCTTCCCGCCTTAGTGAAGCCAGAGCCCGGGGAGAAATTATTTGTCTATCTATCCACTACGGAGTATGCTGTCAGCTCGGTACTTGTGAAGGAAGAAGGCTCTGATAAAAATCATGTCTATTATGTCAGCCATGCTCTAAGAGGCCCCGAGCTTCGTTACAGTGAAGTGGATAAGATAGCTCTAGCTCTTGTTATGACTGCCCGGAAACTGCGACCTTATTTTATGTCGCATCAAATTATTGTGCTGACTAATAGTCCTCTCGAGAGGATTATGACTCATTCAGAAGTTTCTGGGAGGATAATCAAGTGGACAGTGGATCTTGGAGAATATGATTTAGAGTATAGGCCCCGGGTTTCCATCAAAGCACAGGCCTTGTCAGACTTTTATCAGAGATGGTTCAGCCTGATGAAGAGGAGGTCTGGAGGGTATTTGTGGATGGGGCTTCTAGCCTTTCGAGATGTGGTGTAGGAGTTTTGATAATAGCTCCCCCGGGAGAGAAGATTAAACTGACACTAAGAATTGACTCCTGAGTGACAAACAATGAGGCAGAGTATGAGGCCGTTCTTGCCGGTATCCGAGCTGCCCGGGAAATGGAGCTTCTCAGATCATTTTGTATTTTGATTCACAACTGATCACTCAACAGATAAAAGGGAATTTATGAAGATAAGGATGACATGATGCTCAAATATCTCAAGCTCATTCAAGCCCAGGCAGAAGTTTTTGTGGATTGGAGTATTGAGTAGACACCCTGGGACGAGAATGGGGAAGCAGATGCTTTGGCAAAGATGGCCGCCACTTTATCATAGGTCAGCACCCGTGTGGGGACTCGGACGCTAATTCATTTCTTAATCGTTCTTGGGAATAATTTAATCAATTAATATAAACGGGGTCTAATTTTTTTTTTTAAAATACAAATACGGAAACGTACTGTAATCAATCTAATATACCTATCCAAAGTAAAAGTATAGGTCTTGTACTAAATACATTCCTGTCAAGCTAGGATTCAATCACTAAATATCAAGTGCTGATCCTATTCTACTTCTGGTCCGGATCTCCACGTTAACTTGTCCTCTCTTATCCTCTTCTTGACCTGATCCTGTCCCACCTGTTGTCATGAACACATACAAACAAGACAACAGCCGGATAACTCTGGTGAGAAATACATCCCAGTATAAACAATGTATACATGAAATCATATAAACAGATATAAAAGCATGAAACAAATATCAATAATATGTATCAAATTAGAAAGACATGTATCGATATAAAGCTGTAAATAAAACTCTGGACTCGTCATTTCAGACTCGACTCATCTCTAATCTAGGGATCCCAGTTGAATAAGAACGCAACATTCTCCCACCTACTTTCCCCAGCCAGATGGTGGTACGTTCTTATTCCTAGACTTTGGCTATCTATATCGAATATCTGCAATAGAAGTCGATCTACTTCTAATCACATCGATATATACCCAAAAGTCCAGTGACTTGGCGGTTCTGCCAAAGACTAGGCATATCTGCCCAAGACTCTAACTCATGCTTTGCTATAAGTCAATAGAATAAGCATATCAATCTCAAACATTGCAACATATCGAGGCAATGACCAATCAGTATGTGATTTTGGGAAACTCAAGTTAAATCAAACTCGAGTTGTGCAATCCCAGATCAACATTGATTTATACCTTTCTTTTATGTCAATCTGACTCTATCGATGTCTCGGATTCAAAGCCTGTCAATACTCAATCTGGCAATGAAAATATCGAGGAGTACAGTAACAATACACCACTCAAATCAATATTGGATATAATCAGAATTCAATCTAATTCTGTTTAAACGGTATAACTGCACAATCTCAATATACCCTGTAATACAAATCAACAGATATCAATTCCCACAACTCATAATCCATAACAATACAAATTTGATATCAAATCTCAATCAAATCCATTCTGAAAATTATAACAATTTCATACGGTATCTATTCTTCAATCCGGTTTCGATTATACGATGTCTACTATGTCAAGAACACCATATATGAATCATATCTGATTCCTCCAATATCATAATTTCAAATCATATCAGAAATCAATAAAACTTACGTCCAGTTGAAGTCTTTGTCGATAGAAACACAGTACTGAAGTCGGATTGAGATTATGACGGGCGGATCTTTCACAATCACAAATCTAAATATAAAAAGGCGTAAGGATTTATCTGAAACTTCCCCTGACCTTTCTCGTTCTTCTTTCTAATGCTTGAAGGGAATGAAACATTTTATATATATATATATTGCATGCTGAAGCCAAGTGGCTCATTTCTTCAAGCTGCACGTCTCGCGCATATGCGCGACCTACCTTGGCGCATATGCGCGAGACAATATGTCTCGACGCGTAGCATCACAGCAACTCGCACATATGCGCGCCCTCACTCGGCGCATATGCGCGAGGTTCTTCACAACTCTCTGCCACCCTCGCACATATGCGTCGGTCAATGTCGCGCATATGCGCGAGGTCCTCTGCCTATCTCGCGCATATGCGCCCGGCGGGGTCGCGCATATGCGCGAGGGCTCATCCTCGCACATAATTCCAATCCTCTTTCCGGCTTTCATGGTCTAATCCATTCCATCTATAATCACATCCATTTATCAACAAATAATTTCAGTTTACCATAATCAAAATCTCGGGCATTACAACCCGAGATGTGTTGCATGTTTCTCGGCTAATCCTCTCCACTAAAGAATAAACATTGCCAGCACCAGAGGATTTTTGGATGACACTCCTTATCAAATTCATTGTAAGAAATGAATTAACTGAAGACAAAGCTCGAGCTCAGAAGATCAAGAGACAAGCTCTCAGATTTGTTCTCTTAAATAATATCTTGTACAGAAGATCATTCCAGGGACCTCTGTTATAATGCTTATCTTTGAGAGAGGTGGATTATTTCCTCCAAGAAATTCATGAAGGGTGTTGCGGAGAGCATCTCGGAGAAATAACATTAGCCCGAAAAGCAATGCATGCCGGATTTTGGTGGCCTACTATTAGCCAAGACTCTGCCCGAGTGTCCGGGCTTGTGAGGGTTGTCAACATCACTCTAATTTTTCGCACAACCCGGCCACTCTCATGAAGCCTATATGGGCTTCTTGCCCCTTTGATCAATGGGGTATGGACATTGTTGGTCCCTTTCAAGTTGCCCGAGCTCAGAAGAAATTTTTGTTGGTGGCTGTTGATTATTTTTCAAAATGGGTAGAGGCCGAGTCCCTGGCAAGGATTACTGAGCAGAAAGTTTTGATGTTTCTGTGAAAGAATATTTTATGCCCATTCGGAATCCCTAGGAGACTAATCTCGGACAACAGGAGGCAGTTTCAGGGAAAAATAGATCATGGCTTGGTGCCAAGAAATGAAAATCACTCAGTCTTTCACTTATGTTGCTTATCCTCAAGCCAATGGTCAAACATAGGTTGTTAACAGAATTATTGTGCAAGCCTTGAAAACCAGGCTACAGGGCAAAGGAAAGGACTGGGTGGAAGAATTGCCTAGTGTTCTCTGGGCATACAGAAATACTCTCCGAGCACCTACTCAAAAGACATCTTTTAATCTGGTATAATGTTCTGAAGTAGTTCTGCCGGTTGAAATCAGGCAATCTTCTTCCCGGGAAGAATCTTACCCGGATGACAATGATCAAAGCCGCGCAATGGAATTTGATCTAGTGGAAGAAAAGAGAGAGCATGCTCTAATTCAAATGGAAGCTTAACGAGGCCGAGTTATGAAATCATACAATAAACGAGTCCGAATCCGAGACTTTCAGATAATAGATCTGGTGATGAAAAAAGTCGATCCAGCCGGAGATGTGCGAAAATTGGAAGCTTGGTGGGAAGGACCTTATAAAATAACCTGGAAAGTTAGATCGGGAGCTTTTTATTTAGAGGATGCTCAAGGACGCTCTCTCAAGCGACCATGGAATGTATTTCATTTTAAGAAGTATTTTGTTTGAAAGATGTAATTATTTGGAGAGATAATGAAAGTTCTATTATTCTCATAAAATGTATGAATGTGAATGTTATATCTAAAAGCCGGGAAGAACAAAGCACAAGTTCATCTATAAGCCCAAGGCTCTACACCCTGACTCGGGGCACCACACCTCCACCATTCCCAAGTGCCGGGACGTGATCCCCGGTCCAAGGCTCCGTTCCTTGGTTATTATCAAGCCCAAGGCTATACACCCTGGCTCGGGGCACCAGACCTCGACCATTTCCAAGTCCTGGGACCTGATCCCTGGCCCAAGGCTTCGTACCTTTGTTATTAATAAGACCAGGGCTCTACACCTGTCTCGGAGCACCACACCTCGACCATTCCCAAGTCCCGGGACATGATCCCCGGCTCAAGGCACTGTACCTTTGTTATTACTATGTAAGGCCCGAGATTTTATCATTTTAATCCGAGGTTATTTAATTGATGAATTATGGAATGTTGAGTCATATTCCATGGTTTTTATAATGGCTTAGGATTGAAATTGAATTAAAAAAATTGTGAGGACCGAATTGCAAATAGTGAAGATTTCAGGGGCTAAAGTGAAATTAATGGAATTTGAGTGGGATGCCTATCTTTACCATGCACTTGGACGTGTATTTCCTTATTCCATTCAGAATTTTTCAGCCAAGAAACCGAGACCCTCCATGGCTAACATCCTCAAGCTTCCTTGTATCTTAGAAATTTGATTGTGCAAGATCCGGCCATCCGATTTTCGATCCGAGCATAGTTCCGTGCTTCTCTCTTCAAGAACTTCGAAGGAATGTAAGTTTTCTTATTTTCCTGCAGAGTTCGAAAATTTGGTGTTGGAAATCATAATTTGATTGATATTATGTATTCTTGAGATTATGGTAAGCATGTAATCGAAACCGGATCGAAGAACGGAGAACGTATGCAATTGTTTTTTTTCCAGCTTATGTTCGAATGGGGCTGTTCAGATTTTCGGAATTGTGGTTTGTAATTGTGGATGGTTATGAGTGGTATTAATCTATTGATGTTCGGGTATCTCGAGATTGCGCCGTTATGCCTTTGAGATTTAGCTAGATTGAGTATTGATCATACCATGTCTTGCTTTGACTTGTATGTTGATATTGTGCCTCTCGAAAATGTCATTCCAGATTTGGTATTGAAGGCTTCGAACTGGAGAATTCAACTTCGAAACCGGTAAAAGAAAGAGCAAAGTTTCCAAGCTTTTATACCTTGAAGATCGGGAGGTTATCGAGAAAGATTGAGATTGGTTTGACGCAACCAAAAACCGAGAAAACAAAGGTATAAATCAATGTTAAATCGGAATAGATAACTCGAGTAAGATATGACTTGAGTTCTCAATACCACATACTAAATTGTTATTGCTTTGGTATGTTCGCAATTCTTGAGATTAATATGCTTAGTATATTGAGTTATAGAAAAGCATGTATTATGAGTCTTTGGTAGTGGTGCCAAGTCACTGGACGTTTGGTTTATATCGATGTGCTTAGGAGAAAGATCGACTCCTATTGTAGACACTCGATAAAGTGTGCCGAAGTCCGGGAATAGGAACGTACCACCACCTCGAATGGGAGAGTAGGTAGGAGACTTGTTACTTTCTTATTCAAACCGGGATCCATAGATAAGATTCGAGTCAAAGATTAAAAGTTAAAGAGTTGGATTTAAAGCTTTGTATCGATTTATGTTTTCTTAGACTATGATACATGTTATTTGACAAATGTTTTATGCTTTTGTATATGTTTGTATGAAATGCTGGTATACGTTGTTTATACTGGGAAATATGTTTCTCACAGGAGATATCCGGCTGTTGTTGTGTTTGTATGTGTGCATGGCAACAGGTGGGACATGATCAGGGTCGAGAAGAGCATGAAAGATCGAGATTAGAGTGGTGATCCGGGCTTAGATGTAAAAACTGGTTGTTCAACACTTGAAATGTGGTTGATAAACACTAGTTTGTTATGACTTTGTTTTGAACAAGTTTTGTATCTTTGATCATGTTGTAGATATTGAACTTGATATTGTAAATTGAATAAGATGGAGAATAACTTGTTGTAGTATTTTAGACACTTGTTTATGAGGTGCTCGATTTAAAAAAAAAATTTCGACCTAGGTTATTTGATTGATCCATTTAATCCTAATGATGATTTAAGAAAACGAGTTAGCGCCCAGGTCCTCACAACAGGTGGTATAAGAGCTGTATGTTCCTTTGACTGAAATAGAAGCGAGTGAGCGGAGTACATTGAGTTTTCTTTCTTGCTTCTGTGATACTAGCATGCGATTTATTGTAATGTTGATTTGCATAATTTTATGCTAGTATGAAAGCATGTTTTACTGCTTTAGAAAGTACATGTTTGCCTGATTATCTGATTTAATTGGAAGTGTGTATTATTGGAGAATGAATCAGAACCGATTCTTGATCAGAGGTATGATGATCAGAGGAGGACTGAGACAGATTTAATATATTTGATTACTAACCATTTTGATAATCAAATATGCCTCCTCGAAGATTACCCGCTGTACACCAACCAGCCGCAGTTCCTTTGCCAGAACAGGGTCGTGCTCCGAATAATCCGATGGATGTTATAGCGACACCCAGGGAAACACTGTTAAAGATATTTCAGTCATTCAAACCGCCGACTTTGAAAGGCACTGAGAATTCTATCTAGTATGAGAGCTGGCTTGATGATATTGAAATGTTATTTGATTCACTTGACTATATAGATGAGCGTAGAGTCAGACTGATTGGGCACCAGTTACATGAGGTTGCGAAGAGTTGGTGGCTCACAACCAATAGAGCTTTGGAGAATAGAGGTACGGTTATTATTTGGAGGATTTTTAAAGCCGAATTTTATCAAAGATTTTTCCCAGTATCGTATCGAAAGGACAAGGGTGCAGAGTTTGCTAACTTGAAAAAGAGTCATCTGAACATTGAAGAATATGTGGCCAAATTCTCTACTTTCCTACAATTTGCTCCACATATGGCTGATAATGATGAGGCTATGGTTGATCAGTTCATCAATGGATTGAATCCTGATATTTTTACACTGGTAAATACAGGGCGACCAAATAATTTTGCTGATGTCTTGAAAATATCAAAGGGAGCTGAAGCGGGCTTGATCAAGCAGCGAGGAACTTCGTATGTCGCTCAAACACAGAAACAGCAACAACCTTCAGCCCAGTTCCACCAACCACCTCCCAGATTTGAAAGTGGTGGTAACAGCAGTGGGAAGAAGGATACTCTGAAAGCCCGAGGGAAACAGTTTAAGAAGTCTGGAAGTAGTTCATCTAGCTCCAGTGGCTCACGACAGACCGGTTCTAGCCAGAGTTTCAATTGTACAGGGGTCTATTGCAGAACATGTGGAGGAAGACATCCAACAGAATAATGCCAAGGAGTGTTGGGTAGTTGCAACATTTGTCTACAGCCGGGACATTTTGCCAAAGTCTATCCACAGTGAGGTTCTCAACGATCCCAGGGAGCAGGATCATCTGGATAATTGGCTCAGGCTACTAGACAATCATCTTATGTTCACTCTTTCCAGCCACCACCTGCCCAGTAACAGCCGAGGCCAGGAGGAAGCCAGACTGTTAGCCAGCCTCCGAGACAGCAGGCGAGATTGTTTGCCTTAACCAAGGGACAGGCCCAGGAAGCACCTGATGATGTGATTGTAGGTAACTGTTCTCTTTTGTGGTTATCCTGCTTATGTGTTGATAGATACTGGTACATCTCATACTTTTATCTTTGAGCGATTTGCATTGATGCATGCATTGCCTGTTGAGTCTTTATCTGTTGTAGTATCTGTCTCTTCACCTTTGGGGAGAGGTCTTATATCAGTGAATTCTGTTAGACATTGTATGCTGCAGTATGAAGGTAATGAGATTGAGTTAGATTGTATTGTACTCGGTTTGTCTGATTTTGATTGCATTATTGGTACTGATATGCTGACCAAGCACAGAGCTACCGTAGACTGTTTTCAGAAAATTGTAAGATTTAGACCTGAGATGGCTGATGAATGAAAATTTTACGGTAAGGGTTCCAGAGCTCGAATTCCTTTGGTAACTGCTTTGTCTATGACGCGATTATTGCAGAAGGGAGAAGTGGGATTCCTTGTATATTCAGTAGATGTACTGAAGTCAAGCCCTTTATTGGCAGATTTGCTAGTGGTATGTGAGTTTGCTGACGTCTTCCCATATGAGATTCCGGGTTTGCCTCCCGTCCGAGAAATAGACTTCAGCATTGAACTGATACCAGGTACAGTACCTATTTCTAAAGCTCCATACAGAATGGCACCAGTTGAACAGAAAGAATTGAAAGATCAGCTAGGGGATTTACTGGCCAAAGGTTACATCAGACCGAGTGTTTCTCCTTGAGGCGCTCCAGTACTGTTTATCAGAAAGAAAGATTGTTCAATGAGACTCTGCATTGATTATCGGTAATTGAACAAGGCTACGATAAAGAATAATTACCCTTTGCCTCGTATTGATGACCTATTTGATCAGTTGCATGGTTCTTCTGTTTATTCCAAGATCGATATGAGATCTGAATATCATTAGTTGAGAGTCAAAGATTCTGATATATCGAATACAGCTTTCAGAACCAGGTATGGCCACTATGAGTTTATATCATGCCGTTTGGTTTAATGAATGCTCCAGCTGTATTTATTGGTTTGATGAACCGTATATTTCAGAAATATCTTGATGACTTTGTGATTATCTTTATTGACGATATTTTGATTTATTCGAAGAATCTGATTGATCATGCTGAGCATCTGAGAATTGTATTGAAGACTCTGAGAGCTGAGAAACTGTATGCAAAGCTATCGAAATGTGATTTTTGGCTGAAAAAGTTGTATTTCTGGGGCGCATTATATCTGGAGATGATATTTCTGTTGATCCCAGCAAAGTTGAGGCTGTGATCAATTGGCTTAGACCGACATCAGTGCCAGAGATACATCATGGGTTTAGAGGGCTATTATCGTCGATTCATCAATGATTTCTCTAGTATTGCTAAGCCGATTACTCAGCTGACCCAGAAAAACGCCCCTTTTGTTTGGCCAGAGGCGTGTGAATCCAGTTTCCTGGAGTTGAAAAAGAGATTAACCAGTGCTCTGGTGTTGACTATCCCGTCAGGTACTGGTGATTTTGTTGTTTATTGTGATGCTTCTCACAGGGAACTAGGTTGTGTTTTGATGCAGCGAGGACATGTTATTGCTTATGCCTCGAGAAAATTAAAACCACATGAGGCTCACTACCCGATTCATGAACTTGAATTGGCTTCCATTGTGTTTGCATTGAAAATCTGGCGACACTATCAATATGGTGAGAAGTTTGAAATTTATTCTGATCACAAGAGTTTGAAATATCTATTTTCACAGTCAGAACTGAATATGAGGCAACGTAGATGGCTTGATTTGCTGAAAGACTTTGATTGTGAAATCAA
The DNA here is from genome assembly GCF_025594145.1 of Primulina tabacum. Classification (NCBI taxonomy): domain Eukaryota; kingdom Viridiplantae; phylum Streptophyta; class Magnoliopsida; order Lamiales; family Gesneriaceae; genus Primulina; species Primulina tabacum. The sequence goes on along the minus strand of NC_134561.1, from coordinate 22,155,344 downwards.
ATACTACCCGGGGAAATCAAATGCAGCAGCTGATGCAATGAATCGAAAAGTATGTTCTTTATTCCTATCAAAGATTGGTGTATCGAATTTGATTGAAGATTGCTGTCTTTTTGGATTAGTATTTGAGACAGATTGTAAACCTCTGAAACTTTATACCATTCAAGTTGAACCAGAGCTGATTTTAAAAATTAAGGAAACACAAAAAGTCGATCAGAATATTCAAAATTCAGTTGCAATGGTCAGATCAGGGCATCAATCAGAATATCAGGTTCGTGATAATGTGTTATATGTGAATAATCGTCTTGTTGTGTCAGATGTTTCAAACTTGAGACAACAGATTTTGACAGAAGCACACTGTAGTCGTTTTAGTATTCATTCTTTTGGCAAAAAGATGTACAATGATCTGAAGAAAAAATTTTGGTTGAAACAGATGAAGTCAGATATCGTAGATTTTTGTGTCCAAATGCTTGAATTGCCAACAGGTGAAAGCAGAAAGGAAGAAACCAGGAGGTATACTGCATAGTTTATCTATTCCAGAATGGAAATGGGATCACATTTCCATGGATTTTGTTACGAAGCTACCACGATCCTCCCGAGGTCGTGATGCGATTTGGGTCGTTATTGACAGATTAACCAAATCAGCGTGTTTTATTCCTTAGCGAATGACATACAGACACGATCAGATGGCAGAAATTTATGTCAGAGAAGTGGTTAGATTGTATGGAGTGCCAAAGTCCATCGTAGCAGATCGTGACCCTCGATTTATATCGCACTTTTGGCACAGTTTACAACAAGCTCTAGGTACGAAATTACACCTGAGTACACCATATCATCCTCAGACTGATGGACAATAAGAAAGGACAATCCAGAAATTATAAGATATGCTTAGAGCTGTAGTGCTAGACTTTGGCACTAGTTGGCAAGATTCCTTACCACTTAGTGAATTCTCATACAACAATAGCTATCAGACGAGTATAGAGATGGTTCCGTTTGAAGCTTTGTACGGCAAGAAGTGCAGATCTCCTCTCTACTGGGATGATATCTCAGAGGTACCTGAAATTGGGCCTGACATGGTTCGAGATATGATTGAAAAAGTAAAGCTGATACAGTAGAGAATGAAGACAACTCAGGATAGACAGGCCAAATATGCAAATGTTCAACGTCGACCTTTAGATTTTGAGCAAGGAGACAGAGTATTTCTGAAGATTTCTCCTTTCAGAGGCATTGTCAGATTTGGCAATAGAGGGAAGTTGTCTCCACGTTATATTGGTCCATATGAGATTCTAGAGAAGATAGGTAATCGTGCATATCGACTCGCTCTTCCTCCGTCTCTATCTGGAATACATAACGTCTTTCATGTGTCTATGCTGCGGAAATATCTTTTTGATGCTTCTCATGTTCTTCAGCCTGATGAAGCTGAACTCGACGAAAATCTGAGTTATTTTGAGAAACCACTTCAGATTCTCGATCGTAAAGAAAAGCAGCTCAGAACAAAGACTATTCCACTTGTGAAAGTTCAGTGGAGTCATCATGGCATTGAAAAAGCTACTTGGGAGACTGAATCAGATATTAGACAGAAATTTCCAGAGTTGTTTCACTAATATGAGTTTCTTAATTAGCTTCTGTTATATATTTTTATCTTATATGATTTGATTGCCTGCGATTTCGAGGACGAAATCATGTCTCAGAAGGGGAGAATTGTAAGGCCCGAGATTTTATCATTTTAATCCGAGATTATTTAATTGATGAATTATGGAATGTTGAGTCATATTCCATGGTTTTTATAATGCCTTAGGATTGAAATTGAATAAAAAAGAGTTGTGAGGGCCGAATTGCAAATAATGAAGATTTCAGGGGCTAAAGTGCAATTAATGGGATTTGAGTGGGACACTTGTCTTTGCCATGCACTTGGACGTATATTTCCTCATTCCATTCAGAATTTTTCAGCCAAGAAACTGAGACCCTCCATGGCTAACATCCTCAAGCTTCCTTGTATCTTAGAAATTTGATTATGCAAGATCCGGCCATCCGATTTTCGATCCGAGCATAGTTCCGTGCTTCTCTCGCCAAGAGCTTCGAAGGGATGTAATTTTTCTTATTTTCCTGCATGGTTCGAAAATTTGGTGTTGGAGAAATCATAATTTGATTGATATTATGTGTTCTTGAGATTATGGTTAGCATGTAATCGAAACCGGATCGAAGAACGGACAACAAATGCAATTGTTATTTTTTTCCAGCTTATGTTCGAATGGGGCTGTGCAGATTTTTGGAATTGTGGTTTGTAATTGTTGATGCTTATGATTTGTTTGTATTAATTTATTGATGTTTGAGTTGCCGGGTATCTCGAGATTGCGCCGTTATGCCGTTGAAATTTAACTAGATTGAGTATTGATCATACCATGTCTCGCTTTGAGTTGTATGTTGATATTGTGCCTCTCGAAAATGTAATTTCAGATTTGGTATTGAAGGCTTCGAACTCGAGAATTAAACTTCGAAACCGGTAAAAGAAAGAGCAAAGTTTCCAAGCTTTTATACCTTGAAGAATAGGAGGTTATCGAGCAAGATTGAGATTGGTTTGACGCAACCAAAAACCGAGAAAATAAATGTATAAATCAATGTTAAATCGAGATAGATAACTCGAGTAAGATATGACTTGAGTTCCCAAAACCACATACTAAATTGTTATTGCTTTGGTATGTTCGCAATTCTTAAGATTAATATGCTTAGTATATTGAGCTATAGATAAGCATGTATTATGAGTCTTTGATAGAAGTGCCAAGTCACTGGACATTTGATTTATATCGATGCACTTAGGAGAAAGATCGACTCCTATTGTAGACACTAGATATAGTGTGCCGAAGTTCGTGGATAGGGACGTACCACCACCTCGAATGGGAGAGTAGGTAGGAGACTTGCTTCGTTCTTATTTAAAATGGGACCCCTGGATAAGAGTCGAGTCAAAGATTAAATGTCAAAGAGTTGGATTTAAAGCTTTGTATCGATTTATGTTTTCTTACACTATGATACATGTTGTTTGACAAATGTTTTATGCTTTTGTATTTGCTTGTATGAAATGCATGTATACGTTGTTTATACTGGGAAATATGTTTCTCATCGGAGTTATCCGGCTGTTGTTTTGTTTTTATGTGTGCATGGCAACAGGTGTGACATGATCAAAGTCGAGAAGAGCATGAAAGATCGATATTAGAGTGGTGATCCGGGCTTAGATGTAAAAACTGGTTGTTCAACACTTGAAATGTGGTTGATAAACACTAGTTTTTTATGACATTATTTTGAACAAGTTTTGTATCTTTGATCATGTTGTAGATATTGAACTTGATCTTGTAAATTGAATAAGATGGAGCATAACTTGTTGTAGTATTTTAGACACTCGTTTATGAGGTGCTCGATTTAAAAAAAATAAATAAATAAATTTCGACCTAACTTATTTAATTGATCAATTTAATCCTAATGATGATTTAAGAAAATTAGTTAGCGCCCGGGTCCTCACATAATAAGCCCAGGGGCTTTACACCTTGGCTCGGAGCAGCACACCTCGACCATTCCCAAGTCCCGGGACATGATCTCCGGCCCAAGGCTGCGTACCTTGGTTATTAATAAACTAGGGCTCTACACCCTGGCTCGGGGCACCACACCTCGACCATTCCCAAGTCGCAGGACCTAATCCCCGGCCCAAGGCTCTGTACCGTGGTTATTAATAAGCCCAGGGCTCTACACTCGGGACATCACACCTCGACCATTTCTAAGTCCCGGGACATGATTCACGGCCCAAGTCTCCGTACTTTGGTTATTAATAAGCCCAGGGCTCTACACCTTGGCTCGGGGCATCACACCTCGACCATTCACAAGTCATGGGACATGATCCCCGACCCAGGGTTCCGCACTCTGGTTATTGAAACAATCCAGGGAACTGTACCCTGACTTAGAGGGTCTACAACTCGAGCATTTATTAATTATCGGGCTTTCTTAGTTAGTCCAGGATTCAACATCTCGATTGTTGATCTGAAGTTACCGGTTATTCTCCAACACTTAGAAAATTTTTGAGTTTCATCATTCGCAAACAAAGTTTGATTAACTCTACAAAATCCGGTTACTTGTATGATATTTATGCATTTATGGAAGCAAAATAAGTAAGGGGAAAAATTATATTTCATTCATGAAAATCCCAAAGGATGAAATTACAAGAAAATGAAGAATACAATCCTATTCTAAGTCTATTTGGCCTGACCCCGGCTGCTCTTCCTCTGTTTTATCCTCCTTCTCCTCTTCGCAATCCTTTGGAAGGGATGCTATGGCTCTGCCGAAGTCCGGGAAGTTTTCCCTATCCTCAGGGATAAGCCAGGCCTCTTAAAATTGCTCCCGGCACCTGTCAAAGCCGATCTTCAAGAGAGGATAGGCCCGGTCAGCGACGGTCATCTTGAATTCAGAAGATAGGAGAAAGGAGGCTTGCCATTTATTTTTATTGTACTCAGCCAGGGCCAGGGCTTTTTCCGCTTTCTCCGCCCGGAATTGCTGTACCTCTATCTGCTCGGATAGAGAGCAATTCCTCGACTCCAAGGAAGATACAGTACCTCGCAGAGTTTTCTCCCGGACGAGGCCCTAATTAATGTCATCTCTGGCCTTGTCCAGAGTGACACGGAGGTCGGCCATTTTTCCTTCGTGGGCTATTTGAGCTCGGGAAAGCTCCCCTCGCAATTGCTCCTGAAGCTCTTGGAAGGACCGGGCTCTGTTATTTACAGTGGTGGCCGCCGTCACCACCTCTTCAAAAGCTGAGATCAGCAGTTGAACACCCTGTTCGCAAGAGGTTAGTAAAAAAAAGAAGGGAGAGAAAAGATCGAAGAACTTACAGATAAAATCTGGTTGGATCCCTCGAAGAGTTTGGGGGTGGGAAGGGAGCTCTTCTAATGCGCCTCCTTGACTGGAAGCAGCATTTGTTTTAGCAGTAGGAGTCTAATTGGAGTAGCTCCCTCTGTGAATATGTTGGGCCGGGAAGGCAAACTGGGTTGCAGAGGCTCTTGGAGTGGCCGGCTTTTGAGAGGAGGTTTTGATTGTGTGGCTCGGGAGGTGGCGCCCTGCCATTTCCCCTGGATATTCTCAATCAGCACCAGTTTCGGGCTTGTGATAGCCTTTATTTTCCTCTGGACGAGGGTAACATGATCTTCATCTTCCTCCAGGGAGCTAGTCACCTCTCAGTCTTGATGACTTTCGCCCAGACTGTTTCCTTCAGCCGGGCCGCCTCCTCCTCGGCCTTTTTCTCAGCAGCTACTCTCCTAGCTGCCAGCCTCTGCTCTTTCTCTACCTTCTCAGCTGCCCACTTCTTTGCGAAGGCCTTCTGCATCTCTGTATTATCTGAACAAGGAAAGAAAGGGTTAGTGTTATTCTAAAAAAATAGGACAAGAGGAATAAACAACAGAGTTTGAAGGAAAGAGTTACCGGGTTGAGCACCCGAGCCATCAACTTCTTCAATGATCCGGTCTAATAGATCTTCTACCCTGGCACTCAACCCGTATGCTACCAAGTTCTCCTCAGAGATAAGAGTAGAAGAGGAGAATTTTTGTTCCTCCACCAACTCTTGGCTTCGGGTGTATGGTTCCTTAAATTTATAGGATTTGGGGAGGTAAAGTTGTGTATAAAGCGAAGGGAGAAACCCAGTCAGACAAGGAAGAGGGGCCGGGAGGTGAATTAAAGAGAATCGTCCTTTCCATCCCTTCTGATAAGAAGGGATATCATTAAGGAACCGGAGTTAAGTCTGGCAGACAGAGAGAAGACGTTATCTCCCAATCTGAAAACAAAAAAGTAATGAAGAATAAGGGGGGTGATGAGGATACTATTCATTTTGAAAAGGATATAGGCCGAGGTCATAATCCGGAAGGAATTAGGGTGGAGTTGGTTAATAGGTACACCAAAAAACCTGGCAACCTCTGTGTAGAAGGAGGGGATGGGGAACCGGAGACCATTTCTGACTTGGTCTCGAAAAAAAGTGGTGACGCCGGGAGGAGGGTTGTTGGCCCTATCAGAGGGGCCGGGTATCAGAATTTGGTAAGAAGAGGGGATGGAACCAAGGGTCCTGAGCTCTTCATCCGCTCCTGAGCGCAAAGTGCTGCTCATTGAAGCGAACCAGGGAACCCTCGGGGTCTCAGATTGGGGTGGGGAGGAAGCTCGGTCTTTGTCCTTGCCCTTGCTCTTTTTCAAGACTCGGATGGACTGGCAGATGAGGGTCTTGGCTGTTTGATTTTTGGCTTTTTTGAGAAGAGGATGACAGAGCGTTGTGGAGGAGGAGAAGGGGTAGAATTGGAGCGCATCGCGGTGAACTCGTAGCTAGGCGAGCGTCGCACATTTGCTCCAGAGGTAGAAGAGGTGGAATTAGACATTTTTGAAATAAAGAGGAAACTTACGAGTTTTTAGGTAAGGTGGTGGCTGTACGAGCAGAGAGGTGGCGGCAATTGAAGATCACCGAAAGTGGGGAAGCACGGCGCCGCAGAGGGAGGGGAGAAGATTTGAGAGAATTCAAGTTTGGGAAAGTGACAAATAAAGGAGGTGTAGTATTATATATAGGCGAAGGGGGGTGTGATCTCCACCATTGATCTAAAGTTGAATCGGAAACCTAGGATGAATTTTGGAAATGGTGCAGGCATATGAAAATAGGTGCATGGATATCAAAGTTTCAGACTTATCGTATTCTCAGAATTAGAAACGTTTCCGACCGTTAGAATACTAAACGACAAAAATTTTGAAGTCCTGGAGACATGAGGCCCCGACATCTTATGTAATGCCCGAGATTTTGTCCTGTTTAATCCGAGATTATTAATTGATAAATTGATGTAATTATAGAAGGACTACTCCGAGACCAGATTTGGGAAAGCATGTAGATTGCATATGTGAACTACAGTAGGTATCGCACACATGCGCAGAGACGAGGCGTGCATATGCGCGAGAAGCACATGCCGAGACAGTAAGTCTCGCGCATATGCACGAGAAGGGGCGCGCATATGCGCGAGCTAGTGACTTCCATAAGTGCCGAGACAGTAGGTCTCGCGCATATGCGTTCAAAATTCAAATTTTCAAGATATAAAATTTTGATTTTGGATTTTCTAAGCTTATACGCTTAAATTCAAACTTTGGAATTAAATTCGAGAGTTTTCTTCTAGTATTTAGTTTTTTAGCATTTGCTTTTAATTCCAAGTTTTGCAATATTCAAATGCTTGGAAATGGATTTTTAAGTTTAACACTTAGAATTCAAAATTGAAAAATTTGTTTACCATTTTGATAGAGTTCTAAATATTTCAAAGTTCATGTGACTTTAAAATCTATAGTGATACTATTTTGAAGTTGTAATCGTTGTATCTTGGGAAATGAATTGCCAACAACCATGAGCACCAGAACAGTTCAATATTGTTTCAAGGAAAATGAGTCAAACTCTTACATCGACTATTTTTTCATATTCATTTGGTTCACCCATTTCTATCTCGTGATTTCCCAAGACAAATAATATGGTAAACAAACAATCTTAAAAACATATTTGAACAAAAATGGCCTCAACAAGTACAACAACTCCAATTTTCTATCATGGAGAAAACCCTAAAAAGTTCTATAGTATTGATTTCAATCAGTGGCAAAAAAAAGATTTTTTTCTACTTGACCATCTTGGCTTTGGCTATATTCCTCGAAGAAGATCTTCCTACTATTGATGAACGAGAACAAAATACTCAAAAGAGGGCAACCATTAAAGCTTGAAATCATAACGACTTCTTATACAAAAACTATATCTTGAATGGACAAGACAATGCATTATACAACGTTATTATCAAGTGAAAATGGCAAAAGAATTATGGAAAAGTATAGATCTGAGGATGACGGCTTGAAGAAATTCATTTTCGGTCGATTTTTGGATTTCAAGATGATTGACTCCAAATCGATTATGGCCAAGTGCAAGAATTACAAGTAATTATGCAAGAAATTCATTCGGAAGGATTTAATTGTTGTTTCAAGCATAAAAAGTTGTCTCCTATGTGGAAAGATTTTAAGAATTATCTCAAGAGTAACCGCAAAGCAATGAATCTTGAAGACTTAATTGTGCTCCTAAGAATTGAGGAGGACAATAGGGCATTCGAAAGGAAGGCTGAAAAGAGAAATTTTGAGGCGAGAGCAAATTTGGTGAAACAAAACACTAGCAAGAAGAGAATGCATTAAGGAAATCGTCAAAAGAATGAAATAGAAAAACCCTTAATGGAAAATTGTTATAATTATGACAAGCCTAACCATTTGGCACGAGATTGCCGGGAAAAGAAAGGTAATTACAAGAAGTCAAGGGACCAAGTGAACATAACCGAAGATGAGAAATTTTCAAATGACATGACAGATCTCATGCTCTCCATTGTTGTGTTTGAATCCAATCTAGTGGACAATCCAAAAAAATGGTTCATCGACACCAGAGCAATAAGGCATGTTTGCGTCGAAAAGGAAATTTTCTATACCTATACCCCGATTAGCGGACGACAACTCTTTATGGGTGGAAAACTCTACTACGTCAAAAATCATGGGACTTGGAAAAGTAGTGCTCAAGATGACATCCGGCAAGGATTTTAACTCTATTGATGTGTTACATGTTCCGGACATTCGAAAGAATCTTGTGTTGAGATCAACTTTTGTCAATTCTGTATTTAGACTAATGTTTCATTTTAAAAATTTACACTATCTAAGAACGATATGTTTGTAGGAAAAGCCTATCTAGAAAAATCTTTTTCAAATTGAATGTGATAAATGTACTTCGTAACATTGAAAGCAATAAAAGCATTAATTTTATTTACTTGGTTGCGTCGTGTGATTTATGGCATGATTGTTTGGGTCATGTAAGTTATTATTCACTACGTAAACTTGTAAATTTAAATTTATTGCCTTCAATTCAGTAAACAAAAAACACAAATATGAGATTTGTGTATAGGAAAATTTTGCAAAGGTCTTGTTTCCATATGAGGAAATAAATACAACACCTCTAGAGTTAATTTACATTTATTTATGTTATTTGAAGTTTGTGCAAACTAGAGAAGAAAAAAGTATTTCATTACTTTCATTTTTGATTGCACAAGGTATTGTTATGTGTATTTGCTATGTAGCAAAGATGAGGCTCTCGAAGTGTTTAAACACTACAAGAATGAGGTTGAAAACCAATTGACCAAACGAATAAAAATTATTCCCAGTGATAGAGATGAAGAATATGGAGCACCATTTGATGAATTTTGTTGTGAAAGTGGCATTATTCATCAAACTTCTACGCCTTATTCACCACAATCAAATGACATTACTGAAAGAAAAAATCTCACTATTAAAAAATGAGGAACACAATATTTTTGAGTTCAGGATTGCCTGTGGAGGAAAGCAATCTTTTCAGCCAACTACATTCTCAATAAAGTATTACAAAAATAAAGGACGAAACTCCTTACGAATTATAGAAAAGTCACAAGCCTTCCCATAAATATTTAGAAGTGTGGGGGTTTTTGGCAAATGTTGAGGTGTCAAAACCAAAACAAGTAAAAATTAAGCCTAAACAATAGATTGTATATTTATTGGATCTGCCAAAAACATTAGTGCATATCGATTTTTGGTACATAAATTTGAAATAAGTGATGTGCACGAAGGAACAATTATTGAATCAAGGAATGTTTTCTTCTTTAAAAAAACATTTCTTTGTAAAGAAAATATAGAAATAAACTCTCGAAAAAAGACTTATGAAGCTACAAATGGTAAAGTTCAAGAAAAACAACAAGAACCACGACGTTGTAAGGGTGATAAAACAGCAAAGACCTTTGGCCCTGATTTTATAACTTGTATGTTGTAAAATGATCTAAAGAAAGTTAGTGAATCACTATCAAGTCCTAAAGCCCCTTTTGGGAAGGAGGAAATAAATAATGAGATATAATCTATTTTGAAACATCATACATGGAATTGGTTGACCTCTCTCCAGGAAATAAACAATTAGGATGCAAGTAGATTCTTAAAAAGAAATACAAGATCAACTGATCAATCGAACAATATAAGGCTAGATTCTTATCCAAAGTATACAGACAAATGAAAGGTCCTGATTATTTTATACATACTCGCCAGTGAAAAGAATAACATATGTTTGAGTATTGATATCAACTGCAGCATTACATAATCTAGAAATACTTCAAATGGATGTGAAAACGAGATTCCTAAATGGGGAAGTTGATGATGAAATATATATGGAATGACTCGAATGGTATATGGTTCCTGGACAAGAGAAAAGATGCGTAGACTCGTTAAGTCATTATAAGGGCTTAAACAACCGCCAAAAAAATGGCATGAAAAAATCGACAAAATTATGTTGTCAAATGGCTTCAAAATTAACGAGTGTGATAAATGTATTTGCATCAAAGGCACACCTAAATCATAAATCATATGTGATTGTATGGTTATACGTTGATTAGGGGTGTCAATTTGGGTGGGTTGGGTCGGGTTGAGCATCAGTACTATTCAAATGGGTGTCAATTCGGGTGGGTTGGTTGGGTTGGGTTGGGTCGAGTTGAGCATCATTACTATTCAAAAATTTCTCAACCCTATTCAAAAATTGCTCAACCTGAACCCAACCCGATCCCGAGTGTGAGAACCCGGAACCTCCAATCCGAAGCAAATCATGTAAGAAGTACAAATTAGAAATTTAGCTTATCAAAGCTCAACAACTTTCATTCTAACTATAAAACTCGAATATTAACTTAGATTTTCATCAAACTTAACTCAAGGAAGTTGCTTCAAAGCTCGGAATTAGTTCAACGGGAAGCCAAGCTGCAAGTAACCGCATCCATCAAAGAGTCGTCACTGGAGGAGTAAAACCCCAACTCAAGGACTCGATCTTTCAGCTCAAAGAAGCTCAACCAACCTTGTCCTAACAAGACAAAAAAGGGAGCTAAAAGATGAGCCAAGGAATTGGACAAACTTATTAAGCAGGAAGTGACCATTGAGATAACCAATGAAGGAGCTAAGGGAAGAGCTAAGAGTTTGGACATACTTAGTATGAAAGAGATGACCTTTGAGTTAAACCATGAAGGAGCTAAGAGACTAGGACACATTTATGGTGCAGGAAATTACCCTTGGTGCTTGAGATGGAGCTTGACCACAATAAATTCTTTCCTGGGGAGCAAGAGTTCGGCCATGAGGGAAATGAAGGGACCAAAAATCACCTATAAATATGGCATGATGTCTGAATGAAAATCACCTATAAATATGGCATGATGTCTGAATGAAAATCACTCCAAAAAGCAACATAAAAATTCGGTCCTTACCCCCCACATCCTCTCAAAACTTCAGCGAAGGAAAAAGGAGAAGCTTCGTGCGGTCTAGTGCTACCATTCTACGTCAAAGTGCTGCTGGATTGAAGATGTATTTGACTAAAAGTTTACGTCGAAGTACTGCCCAAATTCCGAGAGGAAGTTTCGTGCCAAAGTCTACAAAATTCAAGTTTACCTTCAAAATACAGTAAGTGGGTTTTTAATATGTATGTTTGTTTGTATTTTTAAACCTTGCATATATATAATATGACATGATTGTATGTGTGTCTTTTTTTTGAAAACGACAGTCTTTTCTGTTTAAAATTTCGATCGATTATATGTTTCTTCTGATATTCGAAATTCTTTGATTCCGCTGCATCCATCTGAAAGTCTGATAAATTCTGTCTGATAAGTTATGTCTGAGAAGTCTGAACTCTGTGTTGCACTGTTACAATTCGAATTTGAAATGAGACGAGAATTGTGATTTTGTCTGGCCCCCATTGGTGGGTATAAAACCATGTTCTGTTCTGGCCCCATTGGTGGGTATAAAATCATGTTCTGTCTGGCCCCCATCGGTGGGTATAAAACCATGTTCTGGCCTCACCTCTTAGAGGACTAACATATTGGGGACAATTTGACCATAGAAATGAGATGAGTAACAGTGTTGTGTATGTCTTTGAATTGTTCTGAAATGATCTGATTTACTTCTGAATTATTCTGAATCATTTGGTAACATCTGTCTTATATCCGATTCGTTTCTGTTATGATAAGTTAAGGGTAATAAGTTTTGAAAGTATGTTAAAAAGATGTTTTAAGAAAACTAAGTTCTATATGTATCTTTGGAAATCAATCGACCCCCCACTTGCTGAGTGTTTCCCAAAACACTCTCTCCTTACAAATTTCAGATAAAAACGAAGAGCAAATAAATGAGGAAGAGCAAGAAGCTTTCTGGGGTTGGTGAATCGATGATCGAGATCAAGACTCAAGATTTTACTTTCTTTTTGTTTCCGCTTCTGAAACTCTGATGTAATTTTCATTTCATTGTCGTTGTAAAGACAATATTGTTTTATTAAAAAGACTGGTTTGTTTTGATACGAGGCTTAATTGTTTTCAAGTAGTTGTTAAACAATGCCGAATGCCACCGACGCTTCGGACACGGGGCATGACATTTAAGTGGTATCAGAGCCGCCAGGTTCATAATCCCGCTGGGATTTTGACAGACAAAATTTGGCAAAGTCAAATTTTGGCAAAAGCCTAGTGCATTCTGAAACAAACTTTCGTCCTATCCAAATTTCTTCGAGAAATTCGAATTCTATTCCCTTCAATCGTTCCGCAAATCCTTAGTATCGAAAATTCCACGACAACTTTGTTTCTATTATTTGTGCCTTTCTATCCCTTATATGATTCTGATATTTTACCTCGATTTTTATCCTAGGAAATGGCTGCTCCACGTACTCGCGCTCAGGCTGCTCTTCGTATGCGCCAGCTCATGATAGATAATCAGGCTAGGGAGATTGCGACCTTGAAGGCGCAACTGGCTAGGGAAAAGTTAGAGAAGCAGGAGCTTAGAGAGATTAGGCACATACTCGAGACCAACGTTCAGCGACTTACTCATCATTTGGACTTGGCTGAGAGCCAACTTCTACAGATACCGACTGATTAAGCTCGTATCGCGCGCTTAGCTTCACTTAACAGGGATTTGCTGGAAAGAGTAGAGATAGAGCGAGGACGTGCTACTCAGGCTCGTCAGCGCCAGGATGGTTTCGACGCCAAGAAAGATCGGTACATTTCCAAGCTCCACGCCACTATGGATAGACTTCAAGATCAGAATAACTACTTGCATCTGGTGGTAGAGAACATGGAGGAAGAAGAGGAAGCACCGATGGAGGTGGTCGGTGACGACAGCGATAGTGACGATGGAGAGATGATAGACTAGATTAGTATCAGGGTTGTAATAAAAATTATGATTGAAAAAGTATTAAGTGTACCAATTTATTCCTAAATGAAAATTCTATTACCTTTAAAAGTTTGCATATTTGATGAGTATTTTTCAATAAAAATGTTTTTTATCTTTATAGGAAAACAAACATGGATCCACAAAGCATTATAACTGAACTTCAAAAACAACTCCGGGAAAAAGAGACAGAGATTAAAACATTGAAAGAAAAAAATGAAAAACTCGAGAAGGATAACTACAAGTTGGATGGGAATAACGTATGCATGATGGAGGATCTTCGTGAGGCAAGAGTGGAAGAGAAAAGACTGCACGACGACGTTAGGTGCTAAGCTGCCTACCACCTAGAGTCTGAACGACAGCACGAAATCACCAAGAAAGAGCTGAGCAAAGCTCAGGATAGGATTTTGACGCTCCAAATCCGGGATGAGAGCCTTCTCAAAACACAACGCCGTCTTCAAGAACGGATCGAAGAACAAGAAATCAATGAGAAAGTAAGCCATTCAACGATACAAGAGCTTCAGAATCAAGTAAACAACCTTGACCACCACAACACACAGTTGCAAAATCATATTGATCAGCTACAGAATAACATGATCAATATGGAGGAGCTCTTAGAAGAACTCGAAGCTAACCAAGAAGAAAATCCTATTGAGGAAGAAGAAATTAATGAGGCAGTAGGAGATGGTGAAGTTATAGATGATTAGAGTGATAATTACTAGTATAGGAATAGATTGTATTCAGAACCCTTAGGATTAATTGTTTTCTTTAAAAAGACTAATTGTAAGAATTTCAACTATTTATGAAAAAATCCTTTGATTACGCATGTTTCGAAAAAATTAAATTAATAAAATATATGTTTATAGAAAATGGCAGGCAGACCACCCAGAAACAATCGAAACAACAAAAGAGTTAATCAAAACGAGGATGAGAATTCCCCAAGGGTGAATCTCAGTCGAGAAGATATGATGGCTATTGCTACCATTGTAACCGCCACGTTGCAAGGAATTGTGAACCCTCTTGCCAACGCCATTTAGCCGCCACCGGAACCACAACCACTTGAAATAAAATATCATTATGATTCTCTGAGAAGAAATCGAGTCCCAACTTTTGATGGAAATCCAGATCCAGAAGTCAACCACAACTGGCTCAAGAATGTTCAATCACAGCTGCATCAACTGGAAGTGCCTGAAGAGCTTAAAATAGAGGTTGTGACACCGTTTCTGGAAGAACGAGCACGAAAATGGTGGGAAATTGTGTCACCATCATTGGCTGAAGCAGAACAGATCACATGGCGGACTTTCAAAAGAGAATTTTTGAAACAATACTATCCAGCCGAATTTCGTCTACAGAAGTTGAGCGAGTTTGAGAACTTCAAAAAGACACCAGACATGACAGTAATGGAATACACCTCAAGGTTCAGCGATCTGGGAACCTATGTCCCAACGATCATGTCTGATGAAACATTAAAAATGCATCATTTTAAGAAGGGACTGAACAGCCAGATTCAATCGGCTTTGGCAGTGTTCAAGCCAAGAAATTTTGCAGATTTGATGGGCGCTGCAATGAGCGCGGAAACGGATATCAAACGCCGTGAAGAAGAAAAGAGGAACAAGAGACCATTGGTCGGCCAATCTGCTCAAAATGGTCCCAAATTCAAGAAGCAAAATTATTCAAGTGGCCCTTCAAGAGGAAACTTTAATAGTGCTGGCAATATAGAAGGAAAGTGGTGCGATACATGTCGACAGAGGCACATTGGGGAATGTTATCGGAAAACAGGTGCTTGTTTAAAATGTGGTAAAGTGGGTCACAGAATAAAGGACTGTCCAGACAACAAAGACAAAGGGACAAGACCCAACAAACCAAATGAAAACAAGACTAATGCCCGGGTGTATGCAATAACCCAGGAGGAAGCTGATAACACCAACGAAGTGGTGGCAGGTACTATTTTACTCAATGAAAAACCTACATATACCTTGTTTGATTGTGGTGCTACGCACTCATTTGTGTCTAGAAGATTTTCTAAGAAACTTAAACTTGAACATGATACTCTTAGTGAACCGTTAAGAGTGGCAACACCAGCGAGCAAAATAATTGAGGCCCACAAAGTGTATCGAAACTGTAAAATTTGTATCGGCAAGCAAATTTTTGAGGCGGAATTGATTCAACTCAATATGATTGAGTTTGATATCATTCTTGGAATGGACTGGTTAGCTAAAAACCATGCCGTAGTAGACTGTCAAAAGAAAGATATTAGACTTCAGACTCCGAATAAAGAGGAAGTCATATATCATGGAAAATCCAAAGAACGAAAATATCTGCTATCTGCCTCACAAGCCTGGAATGCCATAAAAGGAGGAGAAGAAATTTATCTGGCAGTAATCAATAAGATCAAAGAAGAAGAAGTCCCAAAGTTGGAAGATATTCCAATTGTTCAAGAGTTTCCAGATGTCTTCCCCGAGGAATTACCGGGTGAGATACCCGATAGGGAAGTGGAATTTGAAATCAATTTGGTCCTTGGTGCTGCACCAATTTCAAAAGCACCATACCAAATGGCTCCAGCAAAATTAAAGGAGTTAAAGGAGCAACTTCAGGAATTATTGGACAAACAACAGATCCACCCTAGTGCACCCCCGTGGGGAGCCCCGGTGTTGTTCGTAAAGAAAAAGGATGGAAGCATGAGGCTATGCATTGACTATAGGAGTTGAACAAGATCACCATGAAGAATAAGTACCCACTCCCGAGAGTAGATGATTTTTATAATCAGCTAAAAGGAGCCAAAGTTTTCTCAAAGCTCGATCTAAGATCAGGTTATCATCAGTTGAAGGTCAATGCAGAGGATATCCCTAAAACTGCGTTCAGAACAAGATATGGACATTACGAATTCACAGTAATGCCTTTTAGTCTAACAAATGCTCCTGCAGCATTCATGGACCTTATGAACCGAGTGTTCGAACTATACCTCGACAAGTTTGTGGTCGTTTTTTATAGATGATATTTTGGTATACTCACCAAGTGAGGAAGAACATAGAGAACATATGCGTCTCACTTTACAAACTCCGCGAGTAAAGGAACTCTATGCGAAATTCAAGAAGTGTGAATTCTGGCTGAAAAGTGTGGCGTTCCTAGGCCATATAATCTCTGAATTTGGGGTGTCAGTAGACCCTAAGAAAGTAGAGGCAATTAAGGATTGGTCACAACCAAAATCAGTAACCGAGGTAAGAAGTTTTCTGGGTTTAGCAGGTTACTATAGAAAATTTGTGGAAGGATTTTTTTCGATAGCCATTCCTCTCACAAAACTTACACAGAAAAATTCGAAGTTTATTTGGAATGAAGCATGTGAGAGAAGTTTTGAAACCCTTAAAACCAAGCTCGCATCTACACCAGTACTAATTCTACCTGAGGATGGTAAGAATTTCACTATATACAGTGACGCTTCAAAGGATGGATTAGGGTGTGTACTTATGCAAGGTGAGGTAATTGCTTATGCCTCACGGCAATTAATACCGTGTGAGCAGAATTACCCCACTCATGACCTTGAGTTAGCCGCAGTAGTTTTTGCGCTCAAAATCTGGAGGCACTACCTTTATGGAGTAAAATGCGAAGTGTTTACTGATCACCAGATCCTCAAGTACATTTTCACCCAAAAGGAATTAAACATGAGGCAAAGAAGGTGGATGGAACTTCTCAAGGACTATGATTTGTCAATTAATTACCATCCGGGTAAGACAAATAAGGTGGCAGATGCGTTGAGCCAAAGGAGCCTCGGGAAAGTGAGCTTATCTTCACTATCAGTCCAACCAGGCCTCCGAGAGACCATCAAATTGAAGCAATGTCAAGATTCCTCTATCCTTAAAATTAAAGAGCAAATTCAAGAAGGAAAGATCCCAGAATTTCAGATTGATGAAAATGGTATTCTTTGGATGAAAGGACGGTTGTATGTGCCAGACATCGATGGGATTCGTGAAGAAGTAATGATGGAGGAACATAAATCGAGATTTTAAGTACATCCGGGAAGCACCAAAATGTACCGAGATCTGAAGAATAACTACTGGTGGAATGGGATGAAGAGAGACGTGGCTGTCTTTGTTTCCAAGTGCCTAACCTGTCAACAAGTTAAGGCGGAACAACAACGGCCTGGAGGATTCCTACAACAATTAGAAATACCAAAGTGGAAGTTGGATAATATCTCCATGGACTTTGTAGTAGGACTACCAAGATCAAGGCAAGGTCACGATGGGATCTGGGTAATCATCGACAGACTGACCAAATCGGAGCATTTCTTGCCGGTGCGGATGAATTATAACCTGGATAAGCTAGCTACCTTGTACATGGACAACATAGTGAGACTACACGGAGTCCCAGTAAGTATATTATCGGACAGAAATCCAAGATTTGTATCAAGATTCTGGAAAAGTTTTCAAAAGGCTATGGGAACCGAGGTCACTCTCAGCACAACCTATCATCCTCAGACTGATGGCCAAACCGAGAGAACAATTCAAACCATCGAGGACATGCTAAGGGCATGTGCTCTAGATTTTCCTGGAAATTGGAGTGAACAGTTGCCCCTGATAGAATTTGCCTATAACAACAGCTATCAAAGTAGCATTGAAATGGCTCCCTATGAGGCATTGTATCACCGAAAATGTAGATCGCCTCTATACTAGGATGAAGTCGGAGAAAAGACTATTACTGGACCTGAGCTTGTTCAAGCGACCATCGACAAAGTAGCCATAATCAAGGAAAGACTCAAGGCAGCCCAAGATAGACAAAAGAGCTGGGCAGATTTGAAGAGGAGACTGTTGGAATTGGAGATCGGTGAAAAGGCTTATGTCAAGGTCTCTCCTATGAAGGAAGTGGTTAGGTTCAGTAAATCTGGAAAGTTAAACCCAAGATATGTGGGACCGTTTGAGATACTGGAAAAAGTGGGAACCTTAGCCTATCAACTGGCTTTACCACCTGATATGTCCAGAATACCTAACGTTTTCCACATCTCACAACTAATGAAAGATGTCCCAGACCGAGTCATGTACTCAAAGTTGCACCACTGATAATTGAAGGAAATCTGAATGAGGAACTCAAATATGAAGAGGTCCCTATCTGAATAGTGGACACAAAAGACCAAGTGTTGAGACACCGGACGATACCATATGTCAAAGTACAGTGGTCAAATCATACTGAAAGAGAGGTCACTTGGGAACTAGAAGAGAAGATGCGCACACAATACCTTCATCTATTCAAAAGATCGAGATGATCCAAGTTTCGAGGACGAAACTTTCAATAAGGAGGGAGGGATGTGAGAACCCGGAACTTCCGATCCGAAGCAAATCATGTAAGAAATACAAATTTGAAATTTAGCTTAATAAAAGCTCAACAACTTTCATTCTAACTATAAAACTCGAATACTAACTTATATTTTCATTAAACTTAACTCGAGGATGTAGCTTCAAAGCTCAGGGATTAGTTAAACAGGAAGCCGAGCTGCAAGTAACCGCATCCATCAAAGAGTCGTCACTGGAGGAGTAAAACCCCAGCTCAAGGACTCGATCTTTCAGCTCAAAGAAGCTCAACCAAGCTTGTTCTAACAAGACCAAAAAGAGAGCTAAAAGATGTGCCAAGGAATTGGACAAACTTATTATGCAGGAAGTGACAATTGAGATAACCAATGAAGGAGCTAAGGGAAGAGCTAAGAGTTTGGACATACTTAGTATGCAAGAGATGACCTTTGAGTTAAACCATGAAGGAGCTAAGGGAGGAGCTAAGAGACTAGGACACATTTATGGTGCAGGAAATGACCCTTGGTGCTTGAGATGGAGCTTCACCACAATAAATTCTTTCTTGGGGAGCAAGAGTTCGGCCATGAGGGAAATGAAGGGACCAAAAATCACCTATAAATAGGGCATGATGGCTGAATGAAAATCACTCCAAAAAGCAACAAAAAAATTTCGGTCCTTACCCCCCACATCCTCTCAAAATTTCGGTCAAGGAAAAAGGAGAAACTTCGTGCGGTCCAGTGCTACCATTCTATGTCAAAGTGATGCTAGTTTGAAGACGTATTCTACTAAAATTTTACGTCGAAGTACTGTCCAAATTCTGAGAGGAAGTTTCATGCCAAAGTCTACAAAATTCAAGTTTACCTTCAAATACAATAAGTGAGTTTTTGACATGTATGTTTGTTTGTATTTTTAAACCATGCATATAAATAATATGACATGCTTGTATGTGTCTTTTTTTGAAAACAACAGTCTGTTCTGTTTAAAATTTCGATCGATTATATATTTCTTCTGATATTCGAAATTCTTTGATTCCGTTGCATCCGTCTGAAAGTCTGATAAATTTTGTCTGATAAGTTCTGTCTGATAAGTCTGAACTCTGTGTGTACTGTTACAATTCGAATTTGAAATGAGACGAGAATTGTGATTCTGTCTGGTCCCCATTGGTGGGTATAAAACCGTGTTCTGTTCTGACCCCCATTGGTGGGTATAAAACCATGTTCTGTCTGGCCCCCATCGGTGGCTATAAAACCGTGTTCTGGCCTCACCCCTTAGAGGACTAACATATTGGGGACAATTTGACCATGGAAATGAGATGAGTAACAGTGTAATGTCTGTCTTTGAATTGTTCTGAAATTATCTGATTTACTTCTGAATTATTCTGAATCATCTGGTAACTTCTGTCTTATATCCGATTCGTTTCTATTATGATAAGTTAAGGTTAATAAGTTTTGAAAGTATGTTATAAAGATGTTTTAAGAAAACTAAGTTCTATATGTATCTTTGGAAATCGATCGACCCCCCACTTGCTGAGTGTTTACCAAAACACTCAGCCCTTATTTCAGATAAAAACGAAGAGCAAATAAATGAGGAAGAGCAATAAGCTTTCTGGGGTTGGTGAATCGATGATCGAGATCAAGACTCAAGATTTTACTTTCCTTTTGCTTCCACTTCTGAAACTCTGATGTAATTTTCATTTCATTGTCGTTGTAAAGACAATATTGTTTTATGAAAAAGGCTGGTTTGCTTTGATACGAGGCTTAATTGTTTTCTAGTAATTGTTAAACAATGTCGAATGTCACCGACGCTTCGGACACGGGGCGTGACACCGAGCCAACCCAAAAACTCTCAACCCGATAAACCCGTATAACCTGATTTTGAATTTTTTATAATTTTTTTAAAGAAAATTAAATAAAATTCAAAAAAAAAAATACTAATATTTTAGCTTAAACACATAATAATAAAATCTCTCTCATATATATGATTTAAATTTGAAAATATAATTGTAGAAAAATTAAATATATTTACTAAATCAAATAAATAATTATTTAAAAAATAAATATGTTCAAAATAAATAATAAATTATTAAAATTTATGATATAATATATAATAAATATTTTTTCAAACATGCAATATATAAAAATATAGGCAATATTTATTAATTATATTTTTAAAAAAAATTTAAAATTTTCGGTTGACCCGAACCAAACCCAACCTGATCATTTTTTTGGGTCAACTATCAGGTCCAACCCGATCTGACCTGAACCCGAAAACCCCAAACTCAAACCTGATTTTTTTCGGGTTGAACCATGTTTGATTGTTGAGTCGTGTCTGATTTTGACACCTCTAATGTTGATGATATGTTAATTGTGGGAAGCAATATTAATATCATCAAGACTACTAAGAAGATGTTGACAAAAAACCTTGATATGAAATATATGGAAGAAGTAAATGTCATTTTGGGAATAAAATTCACCAAAACATCGGAAGGATATGTTTTGTCGCAATCTCACTATGTTAAGAAAATATTGAAAAAATATAATGCAAATGATATGTCATTGATCAAAACACCCGTAGATCCAAGTTTGCATTTTTCCAAAAATAAAAAATGAACTCATATCTCAATTAGAGTATTCGAAGATCATAGGCAGTCTGATGTATCTCATGAACTGCACTCGTCCAGATATTTCTCATGCTGTCAACAAACTCAGCAGATTTACAAGTAATCCTGGTAATGATCATTAGAAGGCATTAATTATGATACTTAAATATTTAATACATCTTAAATTTTGGTTTACAATATACGAGATATCATGCGGTCTTAGAAGGTTATAGTGACACAAATTGGATATCTAACACAAATTATTCAAAATTCACAAGTGGTTACGTATTTGTCATTGGTGGTAGGGTTATTGTTAGAGTAGGTGCCCGTCGAGCCAAGTGTTGGCCAAGTATTCACAATGAAACTCTATGTATAAACAATCTTTATTTTAATAATATTTGAAATTATTGTTTTGGCACATCTTTATCTGTATACCCATGCTAGTTGCATTGATAAAGTTCTTGAATATACAAATAGTAGAAAGAATTTGAGATGCTTATATGATGAGTATCATGAAACTCATATTTGGAATACTGTTATTCTAAACAGTTCCTAGTCGATTCAGCCGCCACTAAGAAGGATATAAGCCGCTCGAGTTTGAGACTAGTATCTGCGATGTGAGTACCATGTTTCATTGGTAGGGGACATTGTGATATCCGAGCATGCAGATAGGTGCTCCTGGTAGAGTGCACTGAACAACCCTCCATAAAGGACTTTCCAAGTGGTTCTCACTTATCGAGTGGAAACGTCCTAGTTTATGGTTGTACACCATTAGTCCTTATAACCCAAGACAACATTGAGACTCTATGTGCTAGCATTACACTTTGATTTGTTTACCGTGTCACGCCCCGAGTCTGAAGCGCTGGTGACATCCGGCATTGTTTAACAATTATATTGAAAACAATAAAGCCTCGTATCAAATCAAACCAGTCTTTTTCATAAATTAACTATTGTCTTACAATGACAAAAGAAATAACTTTTACATCAGGGTTCTCGAAAGCTTAAACGAATGAAAAGGTAAACAAATTCTTGGTTTTTTTGATCTCATATCCGATCACCATCCCCAGAATGCCTCTTGCTCCTCCTCTTTTACTTGTTCTTCATTTTTATCTGAAATTTATAAGGAGTGAGTGTTTGGGAAACACTCAGCAAGTGGGGGTCGATCGATTCCAAAGATACATATAGAACTTAATTCTTTAAAACAGTTCTTTAACAATCTTTCAAATCTTATTACCTTTAACTTATTATATTGAAATGAACAAATATGAGACAGATAATTCAGAACGAATCAGATTTTTCAGAACGGTTCAGAAACAGATCAGATCATAACAAACAGAACACTGTTACTCATCTCATTTCCATGGTCAAATTGTCCCCAATATGTTACTCCTCTAAGGGGTGAGGCCAGAACTCGGTTTTATACCCACCGGTGGGGCCAGACAGAAATGGTTTTCTACCCGCCATTGGGGCCAAACAGAAATGGTTTTATACCCACCATTGGGGCCAAACAGAAATTGTTTTTTACCCACCATTGGGGGACAGACAGAATCACAATTCTCATTCCATTTCAAATTGAATCGTAACAGTGTAACAAAGAATTCAGAGGTAACAGACAGAACTTATCAAATTTCTCAGAGTTCAGACTTTTAGACATATACAGCAGAATCAAAAGAATTCGAAGATCAAACTGAACATATCATCGATCGAAATTTTAAACGTAGTGCACAGTAACTTTCGAAAATAATGACATACATTAGCATGTCATGATATTTTTATGCAAAGAGCAAAATACAATGAAATACTTAACAAAAACCCACTTACTGTATCTTGAAGGAAGTTTCTTGTTGAAAATTGTGCAGCACTTTGACGTGACCTTAGCAAATGCAGTCTTCAGTCAAACAGCACTTCGACGTAATATTTCCGCATTGGACTGCACGAACCTTCCTTTCTTCCTTGCTAGCTTGGCCGAAACTTGTGAAGGATGAGGGGAAGCCGAAATCTTGGAGAATTTTGGGAGCTTTTTAGTGTGCACTTTGTATAGCATGGAACCTTGTATTTATAGACAAATTTTTGTCCCTTTGGCTCCCCTTGGCCGACCCCTTGGAGCACAAGAAAAGCAATAATGGTGTGGTCATCCCCAAGAGTCACCTTGAACATCTCAAGGGTTATTTCTTACACCATGAATTTGTCCTAACCCTTAGCTTAATCCCTTAGCTCCTTTATGGGTTTATTCAAAAGTCATTTCTTGCATAGTTAATTTGTCCAAACCTTTAGCTCATCTTTTAGATTCCTTTGTGGTCTTGTTAAGACAAGCTTGGTTAAGCTTCTTTGAGCTGAAGGATCGAGTCCTTGAGTTGGGGTTTTACTCCTCTCGTGACTACTCCTCGATGGATATGGTTATTCGCAGCTTAGCCTCATGTTGAGCTCATTCTCGAGATTTGAAGATACTTTATCGAGTTAAATTTGCTGAAAATTTGATTTGCTTTGGATTGTAAAATCCCGGGTTCTCACATCCCTCCCTCCTTAATGAAAGTTTCGTCCTCGAAACTTGGATCAGCTCGAACTGTTGAATAAATGAGGATATTGTGAGCGCATCTTCTCTTCAAGTTCCCAAGTGGCCTCTCTTTCGGTATGATTTGACCACTGCACTTTGACATAGGGGATTGTCCGGTGCCTCGACACTTGATCTTTTGTGTCCACTATTTGAATATGGACCTCTTCATATTTGAGTTCTTCATTCAGGTTTCCTTCAATCATCAGCGGTGCCACTTTGAGTACATGACTCGGGTCCGGGACATATTTCCGCAGTTGTGAGATGTGGAAAACATTGTGTACTCTGGACATCTCAGGTGGCAAAGCTAGACGATAAGCTAAAGTTCCCACTTTCTCCAGTATCTCGAACGGTCCCACATATCTCGGATTTAGCTTTCCGAATTTACTGAACCGAACTACTCATTTCATGGGGGAGACCTTGACGTAAGCTTTTTCACCAATTTCCAACTGTAAGGGTCTTCTCTTCAGATCGGCCCAACTCTTCTGTCTATCTTGGGCTGCTTTGAGTTTTTCCTTGATTATGACTACTTTGTCCACGGTTATTTGAACAAGTTCTGGTCCGGTAACAGCTTTTTCTCCGACTTCGTCCCAATATAAGGGCGACCTACACTTTCTTCCATACAAAGCTTCATACGGAGCCATCTTGATGCTATGTGATAGCTGTTGTTATAGGCGAATTCTATCAGGGGTAACTGTTCGCTCCAATTTCCAGAAAAATCCAGTGCACATGCCCTCAGCATATCCTCGAGGGTTTGAATTGTCCTTTCAGTTTGGCCATCCGTCTGAGGATGATAGGCCGTGCTGAGAGTAACCTTGGTCCCCATAGCCTTTTGGAAACTCTTCCAAAATCTTGATACAAATCTTGGATCTCTGTCAGACAGTATACTTGTCGGGACTCCGTGTAATCTCACTATGTTTTCCATGTACAAGGTAGCGAGTTTATCCAGGTTGTAAGTCATCCGCACCGGTAAGAAATGTGCAGACTTGGTCAATCTGTCAACGATTACCCAGATTCCATCGTGACCTTGCCTCGATCTTGGTAGTCCGACTACAAAGTCCATGGAGATGTTATCCCACTTCCATTTTGGTATTTCCAATGGCTGTAAAAGCCCTCCAGGCCGTTGGTGTTCTGCCTTGACTTGTTGACAGGTTAGGCAGTTGGAAACAAAGACAGCCACGTCTTTCTTCATTCCGTTCCACCAGTAATTATTCTTCAAGTCTCTATACATTTTGGTACTTCCTGGGTGTACTGAGAATCTTGACTTATGTGCCTCGGCCATTACTTCTTCTCGAATTCCGTCGATGTCTGGCACGTACAATCGTCCTTTCATCCAGGGTATACCATTTTCATCAATTTGAAATTCTGGAATTTTTCCTTCTTGGATTTGTTCTTTCAATTTAAGGACGAAGGTGTCTTGACTCTGCTTCAATTTGATGGTCTCTCGGAGGCCTGGTTGTTCTGATAGTGAAGATAAGCTCACCTTCCCAAGGTTCCTTCGACTCAACGCATCTGCCACCTTATTTGTCTTACCCGGATGATAATTGATTGACAGGTCATAGTCCTTGAGGAGTTCCATCCACCTTCTTTGTCTCATATTTAATTCCTTTTGAGTGAAAACATACTTGAGGCTTTGGTGATCAGTAAACACCTCACATTTTACTCCATAAAGATAGTGTCTCCAAATCTTGTGCGCAAATACTACTGCGGCTAACTCTAGATCATGTGTGGGGTAATTTTGCTCATACGGTTTCAATTGCCGTGAGGCATAAGCAATTACCTGACCCTCTTGCATAAGCACACACCCTAATCCTCCCTTTGAAGGGTCACTATATACAGTGAAATTTTTTCCATCATCGGGAAGAACTAGTATTGGTGTGGATGCGAGTTTTGTCTTCAGAGTTTCAAAAATTTTTTCAAATGATTCATTCCAAATGAATTTCGAATTTTTCTGAGAAAGTATGGTGAGTGGAATGGCGATAGAAGAAAATCCTTCCACAAATTTTATATAGTAGCCTGCTAATCCCAGAAAACTTCTTACTTCAGTCACTGTCCTTGGTCGTGGCCAATCCTTGATTGCCTCCACCTTCTTAGGGTCTACTGACACCCCTAATTCAGAAATTATATGACCTAGGAATGCCACACTTTTTAACCAAAAAATTCACACTTCTTGAATTTGGCATATAGTTCCTTTTCTCGCAGTGTCTGCAAAGTGAGACGCATATGTTCTCTGTGTTCTTATTCACTTGGTGAGTACACAAGGATATCATCTATAAAAATAACCACAAATTTGTCGAGGTATGGTTTAAATACCCGATTCATCAGGTCCATGAATGCTGCAGGAGCATTTGTTAGGCCAAAAGGCATTACTGTGAATTCGTAACGTGCATATCTCGTCCTGAACGCAGTTTTAGGGATATTTCGGCTTTGACCTTCAACTGGTGGTAACCAGATCTCAGATCTAGTTTTGAGAAAACTTTAGCTCCTTTTAGCTGATCGAAAAGATCATCTATCCTCGGGAGTGGGTATTTATTCTTTATGGTGATCTTGTTTAACTCCCGATAGTCAATACATAATCTCATACTTCCGTCCTTTTTCTTCACGAATAGCACTGGGGCTCCCTACAGGGATGAACTAGGACGGACCTGATTTTTGTCCAGTAACTCCTGAAGTTGTTCTTTTAACTCTTTCAATTCTGCTGGAGCCATTCGGTATGGTGCCTTTGATATGGGTGCAGCACCAGGGACCAAGTTGATTTCAAATTCTACTTCTCTATCGGGTATCTCACCCGGTAACTCTTCGGGAAAAACATCTGGAAATTCTTGAACAATCGGTATATCTTCCATCTTTGTTATCTCCTCTCTTTTGACTTCATTGATCATGGCCAAATAAATCTCTTCTCCTCCTTTTATGGCCTTCCAGGCTTGTGAGGCAGATAACAGAGATTTTCTTACTTTGGATTTTTCGTGATATATGATTTCCTCCTAAGTCGGAGTCTGAAGTCTGATATTTTTCCTTTGACAGTCTACTATGGCATGGTGTTTAGCTAACCAGTCCATTCCAAGAATGATGTCAAACTCAACCATATTGAGTTGGATCAATTCCACTTCAAAAGTTTGTTTGCTGATACAAATTTTACAGTTTCGATACACTTTGTGGGTTTCAATTGTTTTGCTGGCAGGTGTTGCTACTCTTAACGGTTCACTAAGAATATTATGTTCAAGTTTAAGCTTCTTAGCAAATCTTCTAGACATAAACGAGTGCGTATCACCACAATCAAACAAAGTATATGCAGGTATGTCATTGAGTAGTATAGTACCTGCTACTACCTCGTTGGTGTTATCAGCTTCCTCTTGGGTGATTGCATATACCCTAGCATTGGTCTTGTTCTCATTTTGATTTCTGGGTCCCGCCCTTTTTTCATTATTTTCCGGACATTCTTTAATCCATTGACCCACTTGTCCACACTTAAAACATGCACATGTCTTCCGATAACATTCCCCGGTATGATACTGCTTACAGGTGTCGCACCACTTCCCTTCCCTGTTGCCAGTATTTCCAGAACTTCTTTGGGAAGGCCCACCTGAATAATTTGGTTTCTTAAACTTGGGACCTTTCAGAGTAGGTTGATTAACCATTGGTCTTTTGTTCTTGTTCTCTTCCTCGCAATGTTTGATATATGTTTCTGCGCTCATTGCAGCGCCCATCAAATCCGCAAAACTGTTTGGCTTGAATACTGCCAATGTTGACTGAATCCGACTGTTGAGTCCTTTGTAAAGCGATGCATTTTTAACGTTTCATCCGACATGATCGTTGGGACATAGGTTCCCAGATCATTGAATCTCGAAGTGTATTCCATTACCGTCATGTCTGGGGTTTGCTTGAAGTTCTCAAATTCTCTTAACTTCTGCAGACGAAATTCGGCTGGGTAGTATTGTTTCAAAAACTCATTCTTAAAATTTTGCCACGTGATCTCTTCTACTTCAGCTAGAGATGGTGACACAGTTTCCCACCATTTTCGCGCTCTGTCTTCAAGAAACGGTGTTACAACCTCTACTCTCAATTCTTCAGGCACTTCAAGTAGGTGTAGCTGTGATTCGACATTTTTGAGCCAGTTGTGGCTGACTTCTGGGTCTGGGTTCCAATTGAAAGTTGGAACTCGATTTCTTCGGAGGGATTCATAATCGTATTTAATCCCACACGGTTGTGGTTCTTGAGGTGGTTGAATATCATTAGCCAATGGGTTCACGAATCCTTGCAACGTCGCTGCTACGATACTAGCTATCGCCATCATATATTCTTGACTGAGATTTACTCTCGGAGGTGGTGGTGGGTTTTCATCTTGGTTGGCGCCACGAGGGTTACGGTTATTTCGGGGTGGTCTGCCTGCCATATCCTACAACATATATTTTATTACTTTATTTCACCATAATGTAAAATCAAAATAATTTCATTAAACTTTGAAATTCATACAATCAAAAGTTTCAAAACAAATGATTAAATAATTCTGAATACAATCAATGCCTAATCTAGAGTCCTCTCTCTACTCGTCTATAACTTTTTCGTCTCCTACAGCCACGTTAACTTCTTCTTCCATCGGGTTTTCTTCTAGTTGTCCCATGAGTTCTTCCATGTTGACCATTTCATTTTGTAGGTGCTCAATGTAATTCTGCAGTTGTGTGTTGGGGTGATCAAGGTTGTTTACTTGATCCTGTAGTTCTTGTATTTTTGATTGTCTTACTTTTTCATCGATTTCTTGCTCCCCAATTCGTTCTTCAAGACGGCGCTGCGTTTTGAGGAGACTATTACCCCGGATTTTGAGCGTAAAAATTCTATCTTGCGCTTTCTTCAACTCTTGCTTGGTGATCTCGTGTTGACGCATCGACTCTAGATGATAAGCAGCGAAACGTCTAACGTCTTCACGTAGTTTCTTCTCTTCCACTCTGGCCTCACGAAGATCCTCCATCATACATACGTTATTTCCATCCAACTGGTAGTTATCTCTTTCGAGTTTTTCATTTTTTTCTTTTAGTGTTTTAATTTCTGACTCCTTTTCCTGAAGTTGTTTCTGAAGTTCATTTATAATGCTTTGAAAGTCCATGTTGGCTTCCTATAAGATAAAACATTTTTATAAATAAGATACTCATCAAATTTTAAATATGCAATAGAAAGATAATAGCAAGTTTCAAAATAATTTGGTACACATAATATTTTTCCAGTCACAAGTTTACTACAATTCAGACACTTTATTATAATGCTAATCTAATCGAACATCTCTCCGCTGTCGCTGTCACTGGCACTGGCACTGTCGTCTCCGGCCACTTCCATAGGTGCTACCTCCTCTTCCTCCATGTTCTCTATCACCAAATGTAGGTAGTTGTTCTGCTCTTGAAGTCTGTCCATAGTGCTGTGAAGCTTCGAAATGTACCGGTCCTGTTTGGCGTTGAACTCTTCATGGTGCTTACGGGCCTGCGTAGCACGTCCTTGTTCTATCTCTACTCTCTCCAGTAACTCCCTGTTGAGTGAAGCTAAGCACGCGATGCGAGCTGAATCAGTCGGTATATGTAGAAGTTGGCTCTCAGCGAAGTCCAAATGATGAGTAAGTCGCTGCACATCGGTCTCCAGTATGTGCCTAATCTCACTAAGCTCCTATTTTTCCAGTTTCTCCCTAGTCAGTTGTGCCTTCAGAGTCGCAATCTCCCTACCTTGATTATCTATGGTAAGCTGACGCATACGAAAAGCAGCCTGAGCGCGAGTACGTGGAGCAGCCATTTCCTAGGATAAAAATGGAAGTAAAGCATCAAAATCGTATAAAGGATAGAAAGGCACAAAAATAGAAACAAAGTTGTCGTGGAAAGTTTTCGATACTAAGGATTTTCGGAACGATTGAAGGGTTAGATTTTCGAATTTCTCAAGGAAAATTTTCGGAAAGGATGAATGTTGGATTTAGATAGGATTGAACTAGGCTTTTGCCAAAATTTGACTTCGTCAAATTTTTTCTGTCAAAATCCCAGCGGGATTATGAACCTGGCGGCTCTGATACCACTTAAATGTCACGCCCCGAGTCCGAAGCGTCGGTGACATCCGGCATTGTTTAACAATTATATTGAAAACAATAAAGCCTCGTATCAAATCAAACCAATCTTTTTCATAAATTAACTATTGTCTTACAATGACAAAAGAAATAACTTTTACATCAGGGTTCTCGAAAGTTTAAACGAATGAAAAGGTAAACAAATTCTTGGTTTTCTTGATCTCATATCCGATCACTATCCCCAGAATGCCTCTTGCTCCTCCTCTTTCACTTGTTCTTCATTTTTATCTGAAATTTGTAAGGAATGAGTGTTTGGGAAACACTCAGCAAGTGGGGGTCGATCGATTCCAAAGATACATATAGAACTTAATTCTTTAAAACAGTTCTTTAACAATCTTTCAAATCTTATTACCTTTAACTTATCATATTGAAATGAACAAATATGAGACAGATAATTCAGAACGAATTAGATTTTTCAGAACGGTTCAGAAACAGGTCAAGTCATAACAAACAGAACACTGTTACTCATCTCATTTCCATGGTCAAATTGTCCCCAATATGTTACTCCTCTAAGGGGTGAGGCCAAAACTCGGTTTTATACCCACCGGTGGGGGCCAGACAGAAATGGTTTTCTACCCACCATTGGGGCCAAACAGAAATGGTTTTATACCCACCATTGGGGGCCAGACAGAATCATAATTCTCGTTCCATTTCAAATTGAATCGTAACAGTGTAACAAAGAATTCAGTGGTAACACACAGAACTTATCAGATTTCTCAGAGTTCAGACTTTTAAACATATACAGCGGAATCAAAAGAATTCGAAGATCAAACAGAACATATCATCGATCGAAATTTTAAACGTAGTGCACAGTAATTTTCAAAAATAATGACATACATTAGCTGTCATGATATTTTTATGCAAAGAGCAAAATACAATGAAATACTTAACAAAAGCCCACTTACTGTATCTTGAAGGAAGTTTCTTGTTGAAAATCGGGCAGCACTTCGACGTGACCTTAGAAAATGCAGTCTTCAATCAAACAGCACTTTGACGTAAGATTTCCGCACTGGACTGCATGAACCTTCCTTTATTCCTTGCTAGCTTGGCCGAAACTTGTGAAGGATGAGGGGAAGCCGAAATCTTGGAGAATTTTGGGAGCTTTTTAGTGTGCACTTTGTATAGCATGGAACCTTGTATTTATAGACAAATTTTTGTCCCTTTGGCTCCCCTTGGCCGACCCCTTGGAGCACAAGAAATGCAATAATGGTGTGGTCATCCCCAAGAGTCACCTTGAACATCTCAAGGGTTATTTCTTACACCATGAATTTTTCCTAACCCTTAGCTTAATCCTTAGCTCCTTTATGGGTTTATTCAAAAGTCATTTCTTGCATAGTTCATTTGTCCAAACCTTTAGCTCATATTTTAGATTCCTTTGTGATCTTGTTAAGACAAGCTTGGTTAAGCTTCTTTGAGCTGAAGGATCGAGTCCTTGAGTTGGGGTTTTACTCCTCTCGTGAAAACTCCTCGATGGATATGGTTATTCGCAGCTTAGCCTTCCGTTGAGCTCATTCTCGAGCTTTGAAGATACTTCATCGAGTTAAATTTGCTGAAAATTTGATTTTCTTTGGATTGTAAAATCCCAGGTTCTCACATACCGACTCTCATGGGATCATCAGGTGGCAAGGTTGGGTGTTTTGTCGAAACATATAGGAGTCGATGCATTGTAGTCGGGGATTCACCGCTTACCTTCGGGTATGAATATCCTATGTGATCACGTGTATAGGTAGTATGAAATCTCTGATTAGAGTATGGTGGTAATTATGAAAGGGGTTTCATAGATTACACCATCGATGCAACTACGACATGACACATAGTATCGATTTATTGACAACTCTCGATATACCAATGGTTGTTGAATCGGTCGGGATATATGAGTTGAAGGGACCGTACTGTACGCTAACCATAATTGAATGGTTCTTGCAGACACTATCATTTGATACCTAGGGAATAATGTAAGCGATGCTGCTAGGCGTTTAACATGATTGGTTGGGTACTATCAGACTTGGATTCTGACTTTTTTATTATCAAGGAGTTGATAAGTAAGAATGGAGCAACTGGGGTATGCTCATATAAGGACATGTTTAGTCGTGAATCACATTGAGATGTGAACCCACGACTAGTTGTATAAATGAACCATTGAGGGTCACACAAGTGCTAACTTTCTAGATCTCGTTGGGAAGTAAAATAGTTCAATGTGTTGAACGGCTTATAAAAGAGTTTATAAGCGTAAATAAAATAGAAGTATGACTTCTATAAGGAGAATGTAACTTTTAATTTGAGGAAGTGTTCCTAAATTAAAAGGTGGCCAACCAAATAATGTATTTGAAAATTGTGATTTTCATAAACATTATTATGGACTAAATTAAATTAATTCAAGTGTTGAATTAATTAAACACTAGTGGGCTTAGTATAGTCCAAATAATTAAATTACTTCAAGTGTTGAATTAATTAAACAACATTGGGCCTTGTAGAGCCCAATTAGAAATAATTATTCAATTAATGGGTTTGAGTAAAATCAAGTAAAGTTTAAATGGTCTCAAATGTGTTTGAGACATTTAAATAAAAGTCCATGGGCCTTGTAATTGTTACAAGCCCAAATAAAATGTGCATGGGAGGTGAAGAGTTGGGAGACAACTTTTTCCACATCCAAAGCATGGCATGCCTTTGGGATACACAACACTTTTTCAAGCACCAAGAAAAGTCTCCCCTTCACTCCAAGCATGAGATGGCCGAAATTTGTGCTTCTCTTCTCCTCCATTTTTTGCTTCTTCACTTGTTGATGAAAGCACACACTTCTCAAAGAAAAATGCTCTAATTTTTCTAGTGCAAAATTAGAGTGGATCTACATTGTTAGTGGTGGACCTAATTTGAAGAAAGGAGTCCAAAAGCAAGGTGAAGCTTGTAGATTGTCTACCTTCAAGAGCTAACTTGTTTACAATTTAGTTGGAGCCATAATCAATCCTTGTGATTGATAGGTAATTTTCTAAAACACCCTAAGTATGATATTTTCGTGTTATGTTATTTGCTACACTACATCTTGTGAGGTGCTCGGTTTTGTTTTTTTGTTGAAAAACATATTTACAAAACTTCCGTTGTGCAACCGGGCACCAAAACTGTAATGCCCGAGATTTTATATCGTGTTCAATTACGATTATTGATTTTAATCGAAACGATTATGAAAGGGCTAATCGAGACACGAATTGAAATTTTGCATGTAAGATTGTTGATGCGAGAGCCTAAGGTCTCGCGCATATGCGCGAAGAGTAAGCGCGCATATGCGCGAGTAGTGCGGAAGCCCATGATGCGGGACAGAACATTGGGCGCACATGCGCGACTTGTATACGCGCACATGCGCGAGAGGTCTAGAGAGTTGGGCGCACATGCGCGACTTGTATACGCGCACATGCGCGAGAGGTCCAGATAGTTGGGCGCATATGCGCGGAAATGTGTCGCGCATATGCGCCAGCAGTTGGGAAGACACGCGCCGAGACTTAAGGTCTCGCGCATATGCGCCGGTTGATGTCGCGCATATGCGCGAGACGTGTTGCGTAAAGGATGTGCCATTTGCCTTCTTGCATGTTAGTGTATGTATATATATATATATATGTGCACGAATTCTTCAGAAAGGGAGGAAAGAAGAATCGAGAAAGGGCCGAGGAAAGAGTGAAATATCCTTACGCCTTTTGTGAGAAATCCGTCTATCCGATTTTGAATCCGACTTCAGTACTGTGTTCCTATCGACGTAGGCTACAACTGGACGTAAGTTTTACTACGTTTTGATACGATTTGAGAGTGATAGTAGCAGTGGTGGAAAGAAAGATTTTCTGAAGGCTTGAGGAAAGCAGTTTAAGAAGTCTGGCGGCAGTTCTTCTAGCTCCAGTGGTTCCAAACAGAGTTATACCAGAACTTACTGCGGAAATTGTGGAGGGAGACATTCCACTGAGCAATGCCAAGGAGTAATTGGTAGTTGCCACTTCTGCAAACAACAAGGACATTTTGCCAGAGTGTGTCCACAGAAGGGTTCTCAAAGATTCCAGGGAGCCGAATCATCTGGATCAGCGGCATAGTGGAGTAGACAATCAGCTGCTGTTCCTTCATTTCAGCCAGCACCATCTCAGTCACAGCAGAGGCCAGGAGGAAGCCAGACAGTTGGCCAGCCTCCTAGACAGCAGGCCAGAGTATTTGCTTTGACTGAGGAGCAGGCTCAGGAAGCACCAGATGATGATGTAGCAAGTAACTGTTCTTGATGTAGTTATCCTGCTTTTATATTGATAAATACGGATGCTTCCCATACGTTTATTCTTGAACGATTTGCATTGAGTCATGCATTACCTGTTGAGTCTTTATCTACTGTAGTGTATCTCTTTACCGGTTAGGGAGAGTTTTTATATCAGTAAATTCTGTAAAATATCGTATACTACAGTAGGATGAGAATGAGATTAAGTTAGATCGTGTGGTAGCTTGTATTGTACTAGTGTTGTCTGGTTTTGAGACTGCATTACTGATATTGATATGCTGACCAAGTACAGTGCTGCCTTAGATTAGTTCCAGAAGATGGTGAGAATCGGACCTGAGATGGCCAAGGGATGAATAGTGTACGATAAGGATTCTAGATTGAGAATTCCTTTGATAATTCGTACTATCTATAACTCGATTATTACAGAAAGGAACAGAGGGATTCCTTATGTATTCAGTTGATTTACTGAAGATGAGTCTATCATTGGCTGATTTACCAATGATAAGAAAGTTAATAATGTTCTCCCCGATAAGACTTCTGATTCGATTCCAATCAGAGAGATTGATTTTAGCCTTGATTTGATATCAGAAACAGATTGCATCCTGATTGAGACAGATTGCATTCAGGGTGTGTTATATCTGAAGATGATGTATCTGTTGAATTTAGCAGAATTAAACCGGAAT
This sequence comes from Primulina tabacum, assembly GCF_025594145.1. Lineage (NCBI taxonomy): Eukaryota > Viridiplantae > Streptophyta > Magnoliopsida > Lamiales > Gesneriaceae > Primulina > Primulina tabacum. The sequence goes on along the minus strand of NC_134561.1, from coordinate 22,120,644 downwards.
TAGTTGGCCGAGGTGGATACCAGTGTCAAACATTTGCGGTTTATGAGTTTAGCATATCAGTACCGATGAGTGATGTTTTGAATCTGATTGAAGCTTGCTGTTGTTTTGAATCCGTGTTTGAATCAGGTAAGTAATACTGTTGTAGCACCCGTAAATCAGTAGACGTATAAGCCATGCATAATTCTAGATTTTTAAATTTAATTGACTTCATTGCATGATTATTTTAAATGCATTTATTTGAAGTTAATTATTCATTATTTCAGTTCAGTAGTTTGATTTTTAGCACTTCAGTTATTTCAGTGAGGCCGGACCAGAGTCGGAGTTTTGAGGTAGAATTTAAGATTCGAGAAATATTTCCAGAAGTTAATTTAGCTAGCAAGTAAGTTCATTTAAGTTAGTAAGGGAGGTTTGAGGATTTAATTTAATTATTTGAGGTGATTAAGAAATGAGCTCATTTAAGTTATTTAATTAAGGGGTTAGCTCACTAAATTATTTAAAGGATTAGTAAGGCTTTCAAGGATTATTAGTTGACTAGATAACCATCACTTCCCACTCATTTTATTAGCATAATTTCGGCCCCTTAGTTGCTAGGCAACTCAATTGCCAACTCATCAACCTTTTGACAATTTCTTTGCATGTAAGTTGTAGGATAATTCTAGAATTTTTGGGAGCACAATTTAATTAATTAAATGGACATATCCTAGACTAGAAAACAAGCTAATAATCGGCCACTACCTCCTAGAAGCATCCACCAACTCATTTGACATCAAACCATAATTCAAAATTCAAATTTGGGAAGACTTGGTATTGATATGATCCTATTATTGTGCACCCTTCTCCTCACCCCTCATAACCACTTATCTCCCCTCCCTCACCACCGAAATACCTCATCATTCAGATCCATTTTCAGTGTAGAAAAATCGTGAGTCTTAGCTAGAGGGAAGGCAAAAAAAATCGAGAGCAAGAAAGGTAGACAAGAAGCGCTCCATCTCCTCCGTGCCGCGTCGTCGTCGTTTCGTTCGTTTTCTTTCGAAACGAAACCAGGCATGTCTAGATTTCTTTCAAACCTCAATAAAGTCATATTATCATTTATTTTTCAGTACATGATCATGTTTATTCAAGCAAAAACCGAGATACATGTCAAAACATTTTGGAACAACACATGCAGAATTTTCGTTTTTCCTTGGCAAGCTTCACGTTTTTCTTGGTTTGTGAGTTTCAGGTGATTGGTTCGACTCCAGGCTCCCAAGGCGACTCCTAGACACGTAATAGGATGCATTAGGACCATGTTGGCCCATTCATTCAGCCCTGGTTGCTGGAAATTCAGAAATGGACAGCAACTTCTCATTTGGTCCATTTGAGTTTGGAGATTCAGCTTGTTGGCAAGGAGGAAGGATCTGATCATGGCTGCCCTAGGGGCCTATAGCCATGGTTAGATCACTTCCCTAGCATTTCTAAGACGTGACTAAGTTGCCCTTTTGGTGGCTTGGTCCATGGTTCATCGGTTTTTATTAAAAACATCAGAACAGCCCCTTTCCCCATTCGGCTACTTCGGTTGGACAGCTTTTGGTTCGTTTCTTTTGGTTGCTTGGTATGGATCTTGGTTGGCCTATGGCACTTAGCCATGGTTCATATCATGATCCTAGATGTCTAGATCATGCCATGGTCAATCAAATGGCCACTGGAACGACGCAAGACATCGATCTAAGCAAAACACTACACACGCATGCACGTTGCTCTCGGTTGGACCCTTCGGTTGAGTTTTGGTGTGATGCGGATTGTGGCTGGCCTAGGGCCCTTAGCCATGGTTCAAATCATTCCTTGGGATGTTGGTAAGAGTCTCTGGTCGGTGGTTCACGCCCCTAATGGCCGATAGTCACGAAACCAACGCAAGTCTTGTAGTTGCGCAGCTGCTGGAAATTACAGCAAGTTGCTGTGTCGTTTAGAAGGCTCGTTTGAGTTCTTGGTTGGCTTTTAGCCCATGGCCTTGGACTGGACAGTGCCTCATTGAGTTGGGAAGGTCATGTTTTCGACCGTTCGTGATTCGGATCATTTTTGAGGTCGTACGAGAATTTACGGTGCGATGTACCAAATTGACTCTCGAAAGAGCGTTTCGTGTTTTGGCCTCCATTCCACCTAGATTTCGACCCTATCTTTTTAGGAGCATTATTTTATGATTTTTCAGCGTATTTTAATCATGACTATACGTCGGTTCGGTGTCGGTTCAGGTTGGCTCGGAGTCATGATTAAATGCGAAGTCATTAGGCGTCATAGTCGCATCTTTTGAACTAAATTGCGTAGTTGGTCATGTTTAAGCTATTGCATATTTTTCATAGCACAGTTAGGTTGCAGCGAGCCTGGGGACGATCCAATCCAATCCATTTGGTAAAATTATGGGACATTTTCATTATGCCAGTTAATTATTTTACGTGCATTAAATAGAAAATGATTATTTTTGAGATTTATGCAATATGGCTTGTGGTTCATTCACTATGTGGGAGTGTTATTTTATACGGTCGCCAGTGACCGATCAGTTCAGTATGGTACCACCTGGTCACCAGTGACCGGCCAGCTCAGTTCAGTTTCAGCCTCCCCCGGTAGCCAGTTACCGATCAGTTCAACTTAGTGCAGTGGCCACAGGCGTAAAACATAATCTCAACAAAAAATTTTATCAGTTATTTCAGTACAGGCTCCAAGGAGCAAACATTTTTACTGTGATTATCAGTTCATTTATGCACGTATTATAATTGCTCATTACAGATTATTTTTCAGTATGTCTCAGGACAGGATATGTTAACTCATGCATATTTTAAATTCAGATTTTTACTCGTTAGTTGCGATTTATGCATGCTGAGTCTTTAGGCTCACTAGACTTGATTGTTGTAGGTACTGATGAGGCCAGGGCCGAGGGCGGGGACCAGTGAGCCAGCTTGGGTCGGTAGTAGTGGCACCCGAGGACCTCAGTGCAGTTATATTATTCCGCAAACAATTTTTATCAGTCGTTAGATAATTTTTAAATTGTTATTGTTGGCAAAACTTTATTTTCTTCCACTGCTATTATTTTAAACATTGAACTTGATTCCCCAGTGATTTATGAATGAGGCCATTTAAGTTCTTTTAAAAAGAAAAATTTTTAATTTTCCGCAAATTTTCAAGAAAGGAGTTTTAGGCCCCTTTACAACTGTATTGTATATGAATAACCAATCTGTTGTTCCAGATGTTCCGAATTTAAAATGATAAATATTGCCAGACAGTGTGCAATAATCTATGCGGTATGCATTTTGATAGCTGAAAAGGTGTTGATAGAATGCTTGAATTTGCATATATTAGTTGTACAGGATGATGTACAGATAAGATCAGACGATCAAGAGTTATGTCAGAAGAGTGATTAGACTGCATTGAATGCCAAAATTGACTATATCATACCATGATTTTCGGTTGATTTTGTAGTTTTGGAAGAATATATTATAAACTCCTTCACCTACTGTCTATAGATTGACGGATAGTCGGAGCAAACTATCCGGATACTGGAGAATATCCAAGAATTGTAGTGCTGGATTTCAGCACTAGTTGACATGATTTATTGTCATTTATGAATTATCGTACAACCACAGCTATCAGACGAGTATTGAAATGACTTCTTTCGAAGCGTTATACGGAATGAAATGTTGAGCCCCTCTTTATTGGGATGATATCTCTGAGGTTCCTGAGACTGGACCTGATATGACTAGAGATATGATTGCAAAAGTGAAGCTGATTCAAAAGAGAATGAAGGCAGCCCAAGACAGACAAGCCAATTATGCCAATGTCCGACGACGACTGTTGGTATTTGAGGCTGGTGACCGAGTATTTTTGAAAATTTCACCTTTTCAGAGGAGTTGTCAGATTTGGCAAGAAAGAGAAACTATCTCCATGATATATTGGGCCATACGAGATTTTTGAGAAGATAGGAGATTGTGCCTATCGACTCGCTTTAATTGCATTCATTATATGGGATACAGGACGTTTTTCATATTTGTTCTTGCGAAAATACCTGTTTGATGCTTCACATATCATCCAACCAAATGAGGCCGAGTTGGATGAGACATTGAGTTATTTCGAAAAGCCGATTCAGATTCTTGATCGGATGGAAAAGTAGCTCAGAACGAAGACTATTCCACTTGTGAAAGTTCGGTGGAGTTAACATGGTATTGAAAAAGCTACTTGGGAGAATGAGTCTGATATGAGACAGAGGTTCCCAGTTTTATGTCACTAAGGTAAGTAGTTTACTTAGCTTCTTCTATATACCTTCTTATGATACGATTGATTGCCTGTGATTTCGGGGACGAAATCGTATTTTAGGGGGGGAGAAATGTAATGCCCGAGATTTTATATCGTGTTAAATTACGATTATTGATTTTAATCGAAACGATTATGAAAAGGCTAATCGAGACACGAATTGAAATTTTGCATGTAAGATTGTTGATGCGAGAGCCGAAGGTATCGCGCATATGCGCGAAGAGTAAGCGCGCATATGCGCGAGTAGTGCGGAAGCCCATGATGCGGGACATAACATTGGGCGCACAGGCGCGACTTGTATACGCGCACATGCACGAGAGGTCCAGAGAGTTGGGCGCACATGCGCGACTTGTATACGCGCACATGCACGAGAGGTCCAGAGAGTTGGGCGCATATGCGCGGAAATGTGTCGCGCATATGCGCCAGCAGTTGGGAAGACACGCGCCGAGACTTAAGGTCTCGCGCATATGCGCCGGTTGATGTCGCGCATATGCGCGAGACATGTTGCGTAAAGGATGTGCCATTTGCCTTCTTGCATGTTAGTGTATGTGTATATATATATATGCATGAATTCTTTAGAAAGGGAGGAAAGAAGAATCGAGAAAGGGCCGAGGAAAGAGTGAAAAATCCTTACGCCTTTTGTGAGAAATCCGTCTATCCGATTTTGAATCCGACTTCAGTATTGTGTTCCTATCGACGTAGGCTACAACTGGACGTAAGTTTTACTACGTTTTGATACGATTTGAAATTATGGTATTGTCAGAATCTGATATGATTCTTATATAATGTTCTGGTCATGTTAGACATCGTATAATCGAAACCGGACTGAAGAATAAATACCATATGGAATTGTTATGATTTTCGGAGTTGTTTTGGAATCGATTTGATATCATAATTGAATTGTTACCGATTATGAGATGTTAGAATTGATATCTGACTGAGATGATATTGTGGGTATATTGAGACTATGACGTTGTGCTTTTGAAACAGAATTTGATTGAATTCTGATTATATCCAGTGTTGTTTGAGTGGTGTATTGATACCGTACCCTCGATATTGTTATTTTCAGATTGAGTATTGACAGGCTTTGAGTTCGAGACTTCGACAGAGTCAGAGTATCAGAAAGAAAGGTATAAATTAATGTTGAGTTGGGATTGCACAACTCGAGTGAGGTTTGACTCGAGTTTCCCTAAATCACATACTTAGTTTATTGCATGGATATTCGTAATTGATGAGATTGATATTTGTAGTCTATTGATTTATAGCCACTGCATGTATTGACTACTGATACACTAGTCATCGGCTGATTCGCCTAGTTACTGTATGCATGTATTGACTGCTGATTCGCTAGTCATTGGCTGATTCGCCAAGTTACCGGCTGATTCGTCTGGCTATCGGCTGATTCGCCTAGTCCTTGACTGATTCGTCTAATTATTGGCTGATTCGCTTAATCCTTGACTGATTCGTCAATTCTGTGACGACGCGTTGTTTGAGTCAAGTCTGATGCGACTAGTTGATTTACAGTTTTGATATCATACATGTTTGTTGATTGGCTGCATGTGAATGATATTTGTTATATGCTTTTGTATATGTTTTTATATGATTGCATGTTTACATTGTTTATACTGGGATTTATTCTCACCAGAGTTATCCGGCTGTTGTCTTGTTTTGTATGTGTGCATGACAACAGGTGGGACAGGTTCAGGGTTGAGAAGATGAAGAGAGATCGTGATTAGAGTGGAGGCTCCGGACTTGGATTAGAGATAGGGTTAGACACGTGATATTAGCTGTTAAACCTTAGTTGAATAAATGTATGTGGTATAGGACTTGTACTTTTATACTGAGATGTATATACGTTTTATTTCACTATGTTCCGCATTTTAAAAAAAAAATTTATACCCTATTTTATAATTGATTAATTAGTCCCAATGATGATTAAGAACATGATTAGCGTGCGGGTCCCCACAACAACCAATCTCCTTTCAGTTATGTCATGGAATTCTTCTAGGAAAACTTGCATTGCTCGATCGACAATGGAATCAAAATTTATAGTATTAGACAAAGTTGGAGAAGAAACCGAGTGGCTTCAAAATTTCTTAGAAGAAATCCCTTGTTGGAATAAACCAGTGTCCTCGGTAATAATTCATTGTGTTACTCAATCAAAAATTGGAAGGACACGAAACAATATATATAGCGGTAAGTCTCGACATATCCGTCGTAGACATAATACCATACTACAGTTGATCTTTAATGTCATTATCTCCTTTGATTATTTAATATCAAAGGAGAATCTCACGGATCCACTTACAAAAGATATACCGAGAGATCAAATAAATTGTCTATCAAGAGGAATGAGATTAAAACCCCAAAATTAAATCTTATAATGGATATCCAACCTATTTGAGTTGAGATTCCAAGATCTATGTTCAAAATTAAAAACTAAATTATGAGATTGGTAGAAACACCTTGGAGAAATCTCCTACCTATTCTTATGTAAGGCCTGAGATTTATTAGTCTTCACTGATGCGATATTCAAAGATATGAGAATGCATGACAGGTAATGAGAAGCAATAAATGAGATGGGGGAAGGAGAGACATGAAAAATTAGAATTTTGAATGAAGGGCAAACCACACGCACGGTCCAAGAAAGAGTGCACCCGCGGTTGATGGACAGAGAGTTGGAAATTATTTACAGATATGACACCGCACCCGCGGTGCAAAACTGACTGTACCCGCGGTCGACGTTTATGCAAATTTGGATGGACTGCAGAAGCTTGAGCGCAGCCGCGGTTCATGAACTACCGCACCCACGGTCATACGTGTTACTTGAAAAATATGACACTTGGCCCTTAACATGCAAGATATATATATATATATGATTTGTACTTCATTCCTTCATTCTTCAGCTGCAAGGAACGAGAGCAGGGTTCAGAACCCCTCAACTCTCATTATAGCTTAGATTTTGAATTGTGAAAGATCGAGCCACCCAAATTTCGATCCGACTTCGGTTCCGTACTCCTCTTGTTACCAGCTACAAAAGGATATAAGTATTTCTACATTTCAACATGTTTTGAAGTTGAGATGTTGGAAGAAATCAGACATGATTAGTATTAGATGTTCTTGAGATTATAAGCAACGTATATTCGCAACCGGATCAAAGAACGGACATCTTATGATATTTTTATTATTTTCCAGCACATATATGAATGAGATTATACAGATTTAGAGGTTATGGAACATATTGGTGATGATTATGAGTTATTGTTATGATTATTGATGTTTGAGATGAGCGGTATCGCAAGATTACGCTTTTATGCCGTTGAAATGTACCGAGATTGAATATCGATCTGTATGTGTATTTACTTGAGTTAGAGATTGATAGAATGCATCTTGAATATGTCATTTCAGATTTGTTTTGACAGATTCGATATCAAGAATACGAGACTTCGACTGCTACGAACGACAAGAAGGTATAATTCAATGTTTGTTTGGGGAAGACACGACTCAAATGAGATTCAATTTGAGTTTCCCAACAAAATCACATACTTGTTCTATTTGTACTTTATATTGATTTATATATATGTACTGAGATAGGAGTGTCATTGATAGATATGCCAATTTTCTAAACGTTCGGTGATATCGATGCTTCGGATCAGATTCTCTCCGATTGTAGATTTTGATACAGACCAGACCGAAGTTTAGGAATAAGATGTAACGCCACCACGATTGGGAGAGTAGGTGGGAGACCTGTTACGTCTCCGCGCATCATCATCTTGACAGCTCGCGCATATGCGCGACTTCACCCCGCGCATGTGCGCCAAACTCTCTGCCTACCTCGCGCATGTGCGCGGCTCACGTCGCGCATGTGCGCGCAATGTTATGTTATAGCTCCTTGGCTACTGGACACCCGCGCACAAGCGCGCCCTCACGCCGCGCATATGCGCGGGGTCTTCTGCCCAATTCGCGCATGGCTCGCGCATCACGTCGCGCATGTGCGCGAATGGCACACCCTCACACCTACTTTGCGTGTCTTTTCTCGTCTTTTCCAGTCTAATCCTTTACGTCTATAATCATATCGATTATCCCCAAATCATTTTAGATTACGGTAATGAAATTCTCGGGCCTTACATTTCTCCCCCCCTAAGATACGATTTCGTCCCCGAAATCACGGGCAAATTAAATCCGATAGCAAGTCCGACAAGGAAAGAAATGTATAACAGAATCAATCATAATTCATTTTAGGGTAATAATTCTGAACATCGCTACCTCATATCAGACTCAGTCTTCCAGGTAGCCTATTCGATGCCCTGATGTTTGTACTATACTTCCAACAACGGAATATTCTTCATCCTGAAATATTTTTCTTTCACGAATCTCTGATTTCACTCTGGAATAATCATTCAAGAAGTATAATCTCATAATACCTCTCGAAATAGCTCTAACAGAATTAATCTCACAATATTGGCTATACAACATCCGTATATACCCATCAACAGCTCATAATAAATCAACATTAACATCTCCTATCAACTCTGATAATTCCAATCAAGGTTTTATTCAATCTTCAACCTCAAATATCAACAGTCATCATCCGACGTTGACATATTCAGTATATTTATTCTGAGTTGTTTTCATTTTCCTCTGAATCAGTTTCAATTTCTTTTTCATATCTCTGATTCCATCCGATCCAATCTCAGGTATCTCGCAGATATTATTCCTATACGAAGAAAATCTGCAGTCCTCACTGTACAATGCCTCGACTAATGCTATTTCAATACTCATCTGATAGCTATTGTCTTACAATCATTCACAAAGTGACAACACATCGCCTCAACTAGTGCTAAAATCCATCACTACAGTTTCTGGATATCCTCCAGTTCCAGGATAGTTGCTCCAACTATCTGTCGATCTATAGACGGCGATAAGTGAAAGAGTTTATTGTATACTTAGCCAAAAGTACAAAATCAACGAAAATCACAGTCTGATATAATCCACTTTGGCATTCAGTACAATCTATCCTCTTTTCTGACATAAATCTCCATCGACTGGTCATATCCGTAAGTCTTCATGTACAAATAATATATGCAAATTCACGCAATCTATTATTAACAATCACATCGCATCCCAATCTTGAAAAGATTTCGGTAGTTTCATTACGAAATCTATAGAAATGTACTACCATTTCTATTCAATAATCGATAATCGATATAACTAATCTCCTATTTTCCCCTGTCGGAAATTTAGACATTTCAGTACAAATTCTGCTACAACTGATTTCATCTGTTTCCCTAACATCAGTCAGTCCAAGTCAATCTACATTTTTCTATCATCAGAATAAATGTTGAATTAAAGATGGCGCATTTCTGATCATACCTGTTGTTTCAGATTCGAAATATTCGGCACAAACAAGTCGGTTATTCACATACAATACAGTATCACCTACCTGATATTCTGATCAATACCCTGTTCTGATTATCAAAACCGAGTTCTGAATATTCTGATCAAACTTCTGAACTGCTTTAATTCGCGAGTTTAGCTCTGATTCGGCTTGAACTGTATGTACTCTCAACGGTCCCCAATAATCTGTATCACATCTTCGACTTTGTTTAGATCAACTGCTATATCATCTTCGGATGTAATGTCCCCCAAAAAAACATAATCTATCTTTAATACTGTTTTAGAACAATAACAATTCTCAAGCAATTTCACAGCAACAATCACATATCATAATTTGCTAACCGCAGACAAATATGAATTTCTGACTTTTCTGCCATCGGTGTCGTCCTCAGTCACTGATCACGGCCTCAACTGTGCCAAGATCAATCGGTATACTATAATCGGATATTACCTCCCATAAATACAATCTGTTTTAGTCAAAACTCATATCTGAACAATTTCTGTATATACTAATTTCAGTTCTCAGATCATTCAATACAAGGTATTCAATTCAGTCAGTCATATGCCACGAGTATATCAAAATATCATAGATAAACGGCATAAAATCATCAGAATACCTCTGAACACAGGATTCATCCGCCCATAACTGAACTGATAAACAGAACTGAAGTATTTTATAGAGAAACGCACAATCAGATGTAACTCTAATTCTCAGGCAATAAATCTTCTGACTGATATTTCAATTCTTCCGATATAATCAACATCATTCTATATGGAATTCTAACAATAGGAACAGTACCTGATATCAAATCAAGGCTGAAATCACTCTCCCTGATATAAAGCAAACCCGGAATCTTTTCTAGGAAGACTTTAGCAATTCTCCTGCTACTGGCAAATTATTCCATGATACGCTCAGTTTCAGTAATCCATTGAATACATAAGGAATTACTCCATTCCTTTCGATAATCATCGAGTCATAAATAATACAGATATCAAAGGAATTTTAAATCGAAAATCCTTACCGTATATTATTCAATCTTCGGCCATTTCAGGTCCGAATCTTACCATCTCCTGGCAAGAATCTATAATAGTTCTGTACTTGTCAATACATCAATATCAATAATGCAGTCAAAATCAGACCACACAAGTACAACACAGTATAACTCAATCTCATTCTCACTTCACTTCAGTATACGATATTTACAGAATTCACTGGTATCAATCTTTCCCCCAAAAGATAAAGAAATTAATACTATAGTATATACAGACCCAACCAAATAAAGCATATGTCAATGTAATTCATACACAATCATGTACAAGATGTACGAGAATCTCCCAATACATATGGGACAAAATCATAAAAGAACAGATACCTGTCACTACATCATCAAGTGCGTCCTGGATCTGTTCCTCGGTCACTACCACCAGATGCCTCTGCTCCCTGGAATCTTCGGGAACCTCTCTATGGACAAACTCTAGCAAAATGTCCCTGTTGTTTACAGACATTGCATCTACATGTCACTCCCTGGCATTGCTCCGTGGGATGTCTTCCTCCACAGGCTCTACAGTACACTCTGGTATAACTCGGGCTAGAACCACTGGAGCTAGATGAACCGCTCCCTAACTTCTTGAACTGCTTCTTTCGAGCTTTCAACTGTTCTTTCTTTTCACTACTGCTGCTACCAATCTCGATTCTGGGAGGTAGTGGTTGTGGTCTCGGTGTGGAAAGAACATACGAAGCTTCCTTTTGTCTCATCAGAACTGTTTCTGCTCTTCTAACTCTGTTCAGAGTATCAGCAAAGTTATTCGATTGTTTTACATTTACCAATGTACGTATCTCCGGATTCAATCCCTGGATGAACTGATCAAACACAGCTGCATCAATTCTAGCCACGTGAAGGGCAAAACGTAGCAGGGTAAAGAACTGGGCCAAATACTCATCAACATTCAACTGACCCTGTCTCAGATTTACAAACTCTGCACCTTTATCCTGTCTGTATGATATGGGGAAGAATATTTGATAAAATTCAACTTTAAAAACTTTCCACGTAATCACTGGACCACGCTGTTCTAAGGCTTCTTTGGTTACCAACCACCAACTCCTTGCGATTTCCCGTAACTGGTGCCCAATCAGTTTAACTCTACAATCATATGTGAAACCCAGAAATTCAAATAGCATTTCTATATCCTCTAACCAATTCTCATAATCGACTAGTGTCTTAGTACCCTTCAGAATCGGCGGTTGAAACGACTGAAACCTCTTCATCATTGTTTCCATCGGAGTTTCTGACACATCTATCTGATTACTCGAAGTACTACCCGATTCTCGAATTCTTCTCGGAGGTATATCTGATAATCACAAGAGTTAGCAATCACATGAGACAAATCCGTCTCAATCCCTTTCCGATCAGCTTACCTCTGATCAAGAATTGGTTCTGACTCATTTCCAAATAATACACATTACCAAATCAACTCAGATATTCAGGTAACATGTATCATCCAAAACAGTAAAACATACTGCAATATTAACATATACAATGTAATTCAACATTATAATAAATCACATGTTAGCAATCACATGCAAGGAAAGAAAACACATTCTACCCCGCTCACTAGCTTCTATCTCAGTCTCAAGAACCTACAGTTCTAGAACCTATTGTTTTGGAACCTAAAGCTCTGATACCACCTGTTGTGAGGACCCGGATGCTAATTAAAGTTTTTAATCGTTCTTAGAATTAATCAATCAATTATAATAAACAGGGTCTAAATTTTTTTTTCTTTAAAATACAAAGCGGAAACGTTATGTAAATCAATCTGAATTACATATTAAATATAAATATACAAGTCATGTATTGTCTAAAATAATCCAACTAGATTCAACTACATATCAGTGCTGACTCCTAATTTATTTCTGAGCCCGGATCTCCACGCTATCTAGTCCAGCCTCGTTCTCTTCTTGACTCTGATCCTGTCCCACCTGTTGTCATGCACACATACAAACAAGACAACAGCCGGATAACTCCTGTGAGAATTACATTCCCAGTATAAATCATGTATACATGCAATAATATAAACAATATAAAAGCATATAACAGATATTCATAACATGTATCAAAATCAGAACATGAATCAAATATTCGTAGCATGTATCATAATCCGAAACATGAATTAATATCAACAATAACCCTTACTCTAAACATGTACCATAATGAGGAACATAAATCAACATCAATCAATGAATCAATATCTGTAACTCTTAAACTCAGACTAGACCCAATCCTAGTCTAGGGATCCCGGTTTCCAGACGTTGGTGTTCCTATATCGACCAACAGTAATAGAAGAAATTCCGATTCTATCCACGTCGATATAACCAAACATCCAGTGTCTTGACCTATCCGTCACAGACTTTGGCATTTTCACCAATACACTATCTTGTGACATCGTGCAATGTGCCCGTGGCGATCCCGCCACTATCAGGCACTTCTGTCCCAAGATCACTCGTCTAATACCTGCTGTCTATAAATCAATAGAACAAGCATATCAATTCATTAATTGCAACTATCAATGCAATAAAATAAAGTATGTGATTTAGGGAAACTCGAGTCAAACCTCACTCGAGTTGTGCAATCCCAACTCAACGTTAATTTATACCTTTCTCTTCTTGGTCTGACGAAGACGAAGTCTCGAATTCAACTCTGTCCATACCCAATCTGGCAATGACAATATCGAACAGGCACAATATCAATATATAACTCAATTCAGAACCTGTTCTGATCCATACTCAAATCAAAATACAACCTGATCAATGTCAATCGACATACAGTACAACAATACGATCTCAATCAATCGTAAATCTGATCAATATCAATTTGTTGATATTTCGACCACATAACAATACAGTCTTGATAACCCCGTCAATCTCAACATCACAGATATAATACCAGAACTCATAATCTCAATAACAATACAAATCTTATATCGAATCTCAATTAAATCGACTCCGAAAATCATAACAATTACATTAACAGTCTAGTTCTTTAATCTGACTTCAAATATACGATGTCTACAGTATCAGAAACACTATATATGATTCATGTTCAATTCTGACAATATCATAATTTCGAATCGTATCTAAACGTAACAAAACTTGCGTCCAGTTATAGCCTGCGTCGATAGGAACTCAGTACTGAAGTCGGATTCAAATTCTGATATACGGATCACACGAGATCACCAATCTATTATACGAGGAGGCTTGAGGGATTTTCAGAGAATTTGGCTCGCTTCTTTGTTGGAATTCTCGAAGGAAGAAACAAGAATATCAATATTTATATATCTTGCATGCAAATGATACGTGTCTTTCTCAAGATTCTTTCCAATCCTCTCGCGCATATGCGCGAGACCTACGTCGCGGCGCATCATCATCTTGACAGCTCGCGCATATGCGCGACTTCACCCCGCGCATGTGCGCCCAACTCTCTGCCTACGTCGCGCATGTGCGCGGCTCACGTCGCGCATGTGCGCGCAATGTTCTGTTATAGCTTCTTGGCTACTGGACACCTCGCGCATATGCGCGCCCTCACGCTGCGCATATGCGCGGGGTCTTCTGCCCAATTCGCGCATGGCTCGCGCATCACGTCGCGTATGTGCGCGAATGGCACACCCTCACACCTACTTTGCGTGTCTTTTCTCGTCTTTTTCAGTCTAATCCTTTACGTCTATAATCAAATCGATTATCCCCAAATCATTTCAGATTACGGTAATCAAATTCTCGGGCCTTACATTGACAATCCAATATCAACTTCACTTCAAAACTCTCGGCCTAAACAAAACCACAATAAGCATATCATGAAAAATACATCCCATACCAAAGTCTGATTTGGCACAAAAGAGCATAAAATTCTTATATCGCTCAATGTTAACTCGAATCAATATCCGCCAATTGGAAATGAAAAATAATTCAAATATCTAACTTTTTTAGAAGAAACCATCTTCCAAATCTCAGTAGATTAATCTCAGAATTATGAGGAACACCCTGCCATCCATCAAATTTTCGGACAGAAATCTCCTACTGAGCAGTTTCAAAAAAACCCCCATAACTTGCTCAATTCTTACTGAAATTTAATGATTCTTATATCATTACGAAGAAAACACATAGCGTTACAACTTTTGTTGGAATCATAAGTTCGGAATCCGAATGCATACATGCCATAATCCCGAATTATAGTAGGTGTTATACACATCACAATTTCAGAATTAGATTTTGGCACATTTATGTAGAAATATCATAACAAATCCATTTCAAATCAAAAAATTATTCTTCTATTAAACCACTACAAAGTTTGTCTAGGTCATTTCTACAAATTCAAACTAAAAAACTCGAAGCAACACTAAAACTCTCACCCAAAATCGGAAGAATTCGCGCAGAAACAGAGCACCGGAACAGCAGCTTCGATCAACGCGTATCCTTGCTCAAAATTCACGATTTATGTCTTGAATCAAAGCTTAGGATGTTGCAAAGACAACCCTTTAGACCGATTGAGATTTCGACGTCGGACGGAGGAGATATCGCGATTTTGCCGCAGCTGCCCCAAGGGTTGCGGGAATTTGGGGTTTCCTTCTTTCTTTTCTTATTCTTCCTTCTCTCTCTTAAGGTAAGTTGTGTGCATGTATATATATATTGTGTATTTGGTTATTAAAATAGTAACTCAAGCCCATTTATCACGGTCTGTATTTATTTTGCTCTCGTGTGTTATTTAAACTCTATATTTATTTTATATTATTAAATTCTCCGATATTCTAAAATACATATTTTTAACACACTTTTTGAGTTTATTTGGCATAAATAATTATTTTAATTTACAACTCAATAATTATTCTAATTATGCCAAATTACCGGATAATTAATTAAAGGGCCTTACACTTATCCACCCCTTAAAATAAATTTCGTCCTCAAAATTTCTGTTTATACACATACATCTTACACATGATACGAAACCAACAATACATTACTAAGAATCAAACAGATATGGATAAGATGCTCTCATCTTCTCTTCTATTTCCCACGTTGATCCTTCTACACCATCCTCGACCACTGAACACATACAAGTGGTATAACTTTGTTGCGTAAAATTTTATCTTTACGATCCAAGATACAAACAGGATACTCAGTATACGATAGAGACAGATCAAGTTCAACCTCATCAGGCTGAATCACATTATCTGGATTGGGCTCATACTTACGCAACATAGAAACATGGAAAATATCGTGGATGCCAGATAAAGACTGGGCAAATCCAAACAATAAACGCAAGTCCCAATACACTTAACAATCTCGTAGGGGCCAACGAAACGAGGTGACAACTTACCTCTCATGCCAAAACGAACAACACCTCTAAACGGAGAGATACTTAGAAATACAAAATCTCCAACTTGAAATTATAGAGGTCGACGACGTTTGTTAGCATAACTAGCTTACCAATCTTGGGCAGCTTTCATTCTCTGTCGAATCAACTGGACTTATATCATGCATTGTCTGAACAATGTCAGGTCCAGTTAACTGCTTCTCACCAAATTCATCCCAACAAAGAGGTGATCGACATCGTCTACCGTACAAAGCTTCAAAAGGAGCCATAAGCTTCCTGCCAACTGTCTTTAAAATACATGACAAAAACTCGAAGCAGATCCTCGAGTGTCTGGATCGTACTCTCTGTCTGAGGATGGCACGCAGTACTCATCGCAAGTCGTGTACCCATTTTTTAAAAAACTAATCCAAAATTTTGCTGTGAATCTAGGGTCACGATCTGAGACTATTACAACTGGAACTCGATGAAGTCTCACAACATTTTCAATATACAGACGAGCCATCTTCTTGTACGAATACGTCCTCTCATACGGAATAAAGTGCCGATTTAGATAATCTGTCGACAATCACTTAAATGGCATTGAAATGACGAGAAGTATGTGGCAAATGCGTGACAAAATTCATAGCCACGTGCTCCCAGTTCCACTGAGGAACCTCAAGATTATGCAGTAATCCTCCAGGTCTCATTCGTTCTGCTTTGACTTGCTGACAGACCATACAACGAGACACAAACTCAGCCACATCCTTTTTCATATTCTTCCACCAAAACTGAGGCCGTAGAATATGATACATTTTCCTGCCTCTTGAGTGGATACTATATCGAGTAAAATGAGCTTCTTTAAGGATGGCTGCACGCAATTCAGGAATATCTGGGACAACCAACCTACCATTCAACCGAAGAGAATCATCTGAGTGAATTGAGAAACCAGATTGGTGTCCTTGAGATACTAACTCATAAGATTTCAGAACTCGATCATCAGTTTTCTGAGCTGACTTTACAATCTGAATCAACTTTGGATCAACAGAAATCTGAGATACACAAACAGCATTACCTTGGATTTGAAAATCCAACCCAGAAGTGTAAATATCCTATAGTAACTTAGAAACACGAATCGAGGATAAATTAACATCAACAACCTTACGACTCAAAGCATTGGCAACGACATTCACTTTTCTCGGATGATACTGGATCTCACAATCATAATGTTTCAAAAGATCCATCCAACTTCTCTGTCTCATATTCAGATCTGACTGAGAGAACAGATACTTTAAGCTTTTGTTATCAGAATAGACTACAAATTGCTCACCAAACAAATAATGTCTCCAAATCTTGAGAGCAAAAATGATAGCAGCCAATTCCAAGTCATGTACAGGATACTTAGACTCATGCAGTTTCAACTGACGAGAACCATAGGCCACAACTCTGCCATGCTTCATCAGAACACAACCTAGACGTCGAATAGATGCATTAGTGCAAACCAAAAATCCTCCAGAACCATTTGGAATGGTAAGAACTGGTGCAGAAGTCAACCTCTTCTTCAACTCGACAAAACTTGACTGACATTCATTAGGCCAAATGAATCTCTGATTTTTCTGAGTCAGTTGAGTGATATCTGTAATGCCCGGTTACTCGTACAAATAATAATAATGCTTTTATGTCGTTTATTACGTAGTTATTTAGCTCATTAGATTTCACGTGATGATTGAGGTATCAATATTGAGATTGAACATGATATTTATATTGTCCATGGTGTATTGAGAATGAATATTTGTCTAAATAGTGATAGTAAGATGTGTACGTAGAAATAATGTAATAGAAGTGGTGGGAAATGAGATGAAAATATGGTAGTTCGTACGGGTTTTAGCATAATCATTGGAATATTGATCCAAATGGTGTGAGGCCATAACCATTAGAAAGCTAATATATAAGGTTACAACTTTCATGTTTTGAGTTGTGTCCAAATCATTGTAGAAGACAAGCCAAAAGCGTCCCGAAGTGGGTCATGTGTATCGTCACTCCTACAATGACATATGTTGGGAGAATGGGCATAACTTTTTACTCAGATCTCCAAATGACATGAAACTAGTGGGAGATTCAAGCCAAGACATAGAGCTGCAATCTGTTTACCATTTTTTTAGATTATGAATGGAAGAGCCGTTTCTGAAGCGATCTTTGAGGCGGCTATGCGCAGAGTGGCGCCCGAGCGGTAAGAAATTACCGCCCGAGCGCCAATGGTTCTGGATTTTTGGTTTCGGACAGAAAGTGCCGCGCTCGAGCGGTAATTTATGACCGCCCGAGCGCCGCCTTTCATATAAGAAGATAAGTTTGGACTTCCTTGACCTTATTTACCATTCCACAACCCCTTTTACACAGCAAAACTCGAAAGACACCAATAAATCTTCCTCCAAAAGCTCATCTCTTCTTCTTCTTCATCATTTTGAGGTTAGAAGTTTATTCTCCATCACAAGAACATCATACAGGTGTAAGTTTTCTTCTCTTTTAGTTGTTCCACATGTAGAGGAGTGATTTTCACCTAGTATATACATAGTGATGGGTTTATTGAGGTATTTGACAGTATAGGAGCAAGAAACACCGTCTCAAACCAGTGTTCTTAAGCTTGGACAGTAAGTTGGCATGTTCTTGAAGTAATACATGAGTAGTACTATGTTTTCAAATACTTCCCATTGATTATTGATATATGTACATTGTTAGTATGTTTATTGATGAAAACATAGCACCATATTCCATTGTTATGTATTAAATACGTAAGGAACTCATGAATAGTGAAGAGGGGTGCTATGTCATGAACACGAACATGAACATGAAAAGAAAATGACTGATTTTACATGATATAGAGCTTGTTGACATCATGGGTGGTTTTAAGTCCACCAAAGCTATTGGCCAATATATGTTCATTGGGCGTGGGGATGCCAAAGGTTGCTCCCTGACGTCCAACACAGTAGTAGCTATATAATAAAGCAAGCACGGTAGTACAGGTCAACTAATGAGGCTCAAATACAAAAATGAACATTGAATATATGCTAAGGTATGACATGTTTTTAAGATTCATTATTGATCACGACTTGATATGTATGTTCCTTCGATGCATATTGATACGTATAAGTGCCAACTTATTGAGTTTTATAAACTCACGTAGCTCATGTATTTCAGGATCAGGTAATGAAGATATATAGGATGCCGGTTTGCCAATGGATGCTTGTAACGTGCCTCACCTCGACAAGAACCGGGACTTCTTATTGTGTAGCTTCCGCATATGTATTATAATGAATTGAATGTCAGGGTTTGAAACAAGTTCCACGATATGTGTGAGGATACAATGTATGTTTGTATATGTAAATATGTTTCTATGTATATATGAATGTTGTTGCTTGGGTTTGGGCTTATACAAAATATAGGGACATCATGCCAAAATTTTTATAAACCGTCAATTTGATGCCCTTGTTTGACCTGCTTCATACTATAGGTATATCATTCAAACCCTATTTTGATTATGGTAATTATGCTAAGTATAGTGTAAGGGTGTGACATTTTAGAGTGGTATCGGAGCCCACGGTTCTTCGACAGGGAAGACACTGCACTTCATCCATACATGGGGAACTCGGCAAGTAAGTATCTTTGTATCCCATAGTTTATGCTAAGTTATGTGTTTCTACGTGACCTATATGTAGGTTAAAATAAGCGACGATGCCACCGAAACGTAAGGTACATGAAGGAGAGTCATCTAAGGGCAAGGCCCCAGCAACCGATGAAGGCAGTACACCACGACCGGTAGATGACTTTGCTCAATTGCTCCAACAACAAGCAAAAGTCCATGGTGAACAAATACAGCAACTACTAGAGATGCAACGGACTACTCACGAACAGGCACAAGCACAAGCCATAGTACACAGACATGTGCCTGTTCAGACTGACGAATATGATCGTTTTCGACGTTTGAATCCTCCGGAATTCATGGGAAGCACCGATCCAGCAATAGCAGAAGAATGGATTAAGTCGTTGGAGTCCATCTTCTCCTACCTTCATATGGAAGATGCAGATAAAGTAACTTGTGCCATCTTTCTCTTAACAAAACATGCAAGAATATGGTGGGAAAGTGCAAAAGTAGCATTACCGGTTGGACCATTGAAATGGGAAACTTTCAAAACTGTGTTTTACAACAAATATTTCAGTAAAGACGTACGAGCTAAGAAAGCCAGTGATTTTCTGAATTTAAAGCAAGGAACCATGTCAATGACTGAATATATACAACAATTCGAAGCTGGAGTCCAATACGTACCCTATATTGCCCAGGATGACACAAGTAAGGGCGAACACTTCATGAGGGGACTTCGCTCTGAAATTAAAAGAGATGTACGAATGTCGAAAGTTGCTACCTATGGGGAGATAGTGGAAAGAGCACTTATGACTGAACAAGACGAACAAGACATTGACAGAGATAGGTAACAACGAAGGCACCAGTACTTTCAAAAGTGCCAAGGAACAGGACAAGGCAAAAAGATCGATAGCAAGGGTACTCGACCAGAGGAACCCCGTGACAAGGGTACCCCTCCACGTAAAGAACAGGACATGCCACCTTGTCCTAAATGTGGCAAACTTCATGGCGGGGAATGTATGCAAGGTTCCAATGTTTGTTATCATTGCAAAAAGCCAGGGAACCTCGCCAGGAATTGTCCAGGGAGTTCTGAGAAAGTACAGGGACGCCTTTTCTCGATGACCAAAGAAGAAGTGGATGCGGATACATCGATGATCATTGGTATGTTCTTGATTTCTGGTATTACTGCTATTGTTTTACTAGATTCAAGAGCCACGCATTCCTTTATTTCGGAATCGTTTTTAAGGAGACTGGGCATTACAGCAAGTACAATAAAGACGCAACTCGCCATAGCTTTACCTTCCGGGCGAGAATTACAGAAAGATCAGATTGCACGAGGGTGTCCAATATATGTCCAAGGCCATCAGATGTATGCTGAATTGATTGTTTTGAAAATGACCGATTTTGATGTGATATTGGGAATGGATTGGCTCTTGAAGTACAGAGTTACTATTGACTGTGGCATAAAGATGATCAAGTTTGCACTAGTAGGAGCTGAACCATTCACAATAGCAAGTGTAGGTATATCCTTACCTCTTCGGATAATCTCTTGTATGAAGGCTTGTAAATTACTACAGAAGGGGTGTCAAGGATATTTAGCATCTGTGTTAAATAGTGATCCACATGTTCGTGAATTGAAAGATACAGATGTTGTTTGTGAATTTCCAGAAGAATTTCCTGATGATGTAGCAGGCTTACCCCCAGATAGAGAGATCGAATTTGTAATTGATGTTGTGGCAGGAACTCATCCGATCTCAAAAGCTCCTTATCGATTAGCTCCTACAGAAATGAAAGAATTGAAAGAACAGTTACAGGAGTTGCTTAATAAAGGGTTTATTAGACCAAGCTTTTCACTGTGGGGTGCACCTGTTTTGTTTGTGAAAAAGAAAGATGGTACTCTTCGTTTATGTATTGATTATCGGGAGTTGAACAAAGGGACAATTAAAAACAAATATCCACTCCCCAGAATTGATGATTTGTTTGATCAATTACAAGGAGCTGCTATCTTTTCGAAGATTGATTTACGATCAGGCTATCATCAATTAAAAGTAAAATCAGATGATATATCAAAGACTACCTTCCGAACCAGGTACGGGCATTGTGAATTTCTTGTAATTCCATTTGGACTAACAAATGCACCAGCAGCTTTTATGGATTTAATGAATAGAATTTTCAAGCCAATATTGTTGCAGATGCGTTAAGTCGAAAGTCCAGTTCTATTGCTGCAATGCAAGTACAAGAACAAATCCTATGGGATTTGCAGAACTTGAAGCTTGATGTTATTCCAAAGGGAGCTGCAATTCAGTTATCATCTCTTATGGTTCGACCAACGCTTGCAGACAGAATCAAAGCCGAACAAAATACAGTTACTGAATTACAACAACTGAGACAGCGAGATGAAGAAAAAGGAAATTTGAACTATGAATTGAATGGGGAAAGAATATGGACATATCGAGGGAGGTTGTGTGTGCCAAAGCAAGGAACGATCAGAAATGACATTCTTATTGATGCTCATGCCACTCCCTATTCGATCCATCCAGGAGGCACAAAAACGTACAAAGATTTGAAACCATTATTTTGGTGGCCAAGTATGAAAAAGGACATTGCTCAATTTGTTGCACAATGTCTAACTTGTCAACAGGTCAAGACTGAACATCAAAGACCAGCAGGACTCTTGAAACCATTGCCTATTCCTGAATGGAAATGGGAACACATCACGATGGATTTCATTCTTGGTTTGCCAAGAACACAAAGAGGGTTCAATGCTATATGGGTTATTGTGGACTGACTTACGAAATCAGCTCACTTTCTACCAGTGAAGACCACATACACGATGAATTAATATGCTGAAGAATACATCCAAGAGATAGTGAGACTTCATGGCATCCCAGTGTCCATTGTATCTGATAGAGATCCCAAATTTACGTCTGCATTTTGGAAGAGTTTACATCATACTACGGGAACTCGATTAGCATTTAGTACAGCATTCCACCCTCAAACTGATGGACAATCAGAACGAGTGAATCAGATCTTAGAAGATATGTTGAGGTCTTGTACTATTGACTTTCCAGGTAGTTGGGACAGTAAACTACCGTTGGCTGAATTCACATATAACAATAGCTATCAGTCAAATATTGGATTGGCACCATATACTGCCTTATATGGTAGAAAATGTCGATCTCCAGTACATTGGGATGAAATAGGAGAAAGGAAATTATTAGGCCCTGAATTGGTACAACAGACATCCGAATTGGTAACCAAGATCAAAGAAAGAATGCACACTGCCCAGAGCCGACAGAAGAGTTATGCTGATGTGCGACGTCGTCGATTGGAATTTCAGGTTGGTGACCATGTATTTGTAAAGATATCACCATTGAAGGGCATTTTGCGTTTTGGTAAGAAGGGAAAATTGAGTCCAAGATATATCGGTCTGTTTGAAATATTGGAAAGAATAGGAGATAGGGCCTACCGATTTGCTTTACCACCGAACTTATCAAATGTTAATAATGTTTTTCATGTTTCCTTGCTACGAAAGTATTTGGCCAATCCTTCTCACGTTCTTCATTATGAACCATTGGAGATTGCATCAAATCTCTCGTATGAAGAACGACCGATCCAAATCCTCAATAGGAAATCAAAAGTGTTACGAGGCAAGGAAATGCCCTTGGTTAAACTGTTATGGCGCAATCATTCAATTGAAGATGCAACTTGGGAGCGAGAGGACAAGATTCAATAGAGATATCCTGAACTATATGGTACGTCAAATTTCGAGGACGAAATTCTTTGAAGGAGGGGAAAATTGTAATGCCCGGTTACTCGTACAAATAATAATAATGCTTTTATGTCGTTTATTACGTAGTTATTTAGCTCATTAGATTTCACGGGATGATTGAGGTATCAATATTGAGATTGAACATGATATTTATATTGTCCATGGTGTATTGAGAATGAATATGTGTCTAAATAGAGATAGTAAGATGTGTACGTAGAAATAGTGTAATAGAAGTGGTGGGAAATGAGATGAAAATATGGTAGTTCGTACGGGTTTTAGCATAATCATTGGAATATTGATCCAAATGGTGTGAGGCCATAACAATTAGAAAGCTAATATATAAGGTTACAACTTTCATGTTGTGAGTTTTGTCCAAATCATTGTGGAAGACAAGCTAAAAGCGCCCCGAAGTGGGTCGTGTGTATCGTCACTCTTACAATGACACATGTTGGGAGAATGGGCATAACGTTTTACTCAGACCACCAAATGACATGAAACTAGTGGGAGATTCAAGCTAAGGCATAGAGCTACAACTTTTCTGTTTACCATTTGTTCAGATTATGAACGGTAGAGCCGTTTCTGAAGCGATCTTTGAGGTGGCTGTGCGCAGAGTGGCGCCCGAGCGGTAAGAAATTACCGCCCGAGCGCCAATGGTTCTGGATTTTTGGTTTCGGACAAAAAGTGCCGCGCTCCCGCCTTGCATATAAGAAGATAAGTTTTGACTTCTTGACCTTATTTACCATTCCACAACCCCTTTTCCACAGTAAAACTCGAAAGACACCAATAAATCTTCCTCCAAAAGCTCATCTCTTCTTCTTCTTCATCATTTTGAGGTTAGAAGTTTATTCCTTATCACAAGAAAATCATATAGGTGTAAGTTTTCTTCTCTTTTAGTTGTTCCACATGTAGAGGAGTGATTTTCACCTAGTATATACATAGTGATGGGTTTATTGATGTATTTGACAGTATAGGAGCGATAAACACCGTCTCAAACCAGTGTTCTTAAGCTTGGACAGTAAGTTGGCATGTTCTTAAAGTAATACATGAGTAGTATTATGTTTTCAAGTACTTCCCATTGATTATTGCTATATGTACATTGTTAGTATGTTTATTGATGAAAACATAGCATCATATTTCATTGTTATGTATTAAATACGTAAGGAACTCATGAATATTGAAGAGGGGTGCTATGTCATGAACACGAACATGAACATGAAAAGAAAAGGGCTGATTTTACATGATATAGAGCTTGTTGACATCATGGGTGGTTTTAAGTCCACCAAAGCTATTGGCCAATATATGTTCATGGGGCGTGGGAATGCCAAAGGTTGCTCCCTGACGTCCAACACAGTAGTAGTTATATAATAAAGCAAGCACGGTAGTACAGGTCAACTAATGAGGCTCAAGTACAAAAATGAACATTGAATTTATGCTACGGTATGACATGTTTTTAAGATTCATTATTGATCACGACTTGATATGTATGTTCCTTCGATGCATATTGATACGTATAAGTGCCAACTTATTGAGTTTTATAAACTCACGTAGCTCATGTATTTTAGGATCAGGTAATGAAGATATATAGGATGCCGGTTCGCCAATGGATGCTTGTAACGTGCCTCACCTCGACAAGAACCGGGACTTCTTATTTTGTAGCTTCCGCATATGTATTATAATGAATTGAATGTCAGGGTTTGAAACAAGTTCCACGATATGTGTGAGGATGCAATGTATGTTTGTATATGTAAATATGTTTCTATGTAAATATGAATGTTGTTGCTTGGGTTTGGGCTTATACAAAATATAGGGACATCATGCCAAAATTTTTATGAACCGTCAATTTGATGCCCTTGTTTGATCTGCTTCATACTATAGGTAAATTATTCAAACCCTATTTTGATTATGGTAATTATGCTAAGTATAGTGTAAGGGTGTGACAATATGTCTAGCAATCTTTGAGAAATATTTCGATAAATCTCCGGTAATAACCAGCTAAACCCATGAAACTACGAATCTTTGGCATATTGGTCGGTCGTGTCCAGTTCAGAAATGCTTCCACTTTACTTGGATCAACAAAAATACCATGTTGAGATATGACATGGCCCAGAAACACAACTCTAACCAAAACTCACACTTGGATAGTTTGGCGTACAACTGCTTCTTTTGAAGAATTCGAAGAACTATTCTCAAGTGTTTGGCATGCTCTTCTTCAGACTAGGAATAGACAAGAATATCATCGATGAATAGAATCACAAAACGATCGAGATACTTACAAAATACTCGATTCATCAAGTCCATAAACATAGTAGGACCATTGGTAAACCCAAAAGGCATAACTCGCACTTGATGGTACTCAGAAGGAAGATCAATCTTAGAATACACCGAAGTACCTTGAAACTGATCAAATAAGTCGTCAATCCTCGGGAGTGGATATTTATTCTTGACAGTAGACTTATTCAGTTGTCGATAATCAATACACATACGCATCGTACCATCTTTCTTCTGGACAAATAGAATCGGTGCACCCCACGGTGAAGAACTCGGACAAATATAACCTTTACTCAACAAATCCTGTAATTGTTCTTTCAGTTCTTTTAGCAAAATACGAGCTAAACGATATGGTGCTTGAGATACGGATTCAGTTCCTAGTATTAATTCGATACTGAACTCAATTTCTCGTTCTGGTGGAAAACCAGGAATCTCTTCTGGAAACACATCAGGAAACTCACAGACTACAGGAATATCAGAAATCCATTGCTCATCTTGCGATAGATCAACAGCATAAACAAGAAAACCTTCATGACCAGAATTTAACAATTGATTCATTTCAATGGCAGAAACTAGATGAATATTGGCTTGAGAACCACGGCCATAGAAATTCTATTTAGGAGCAAAGCGCTAGGCCTAAGAGGAACTATTCCTCGATAACAGTCAACAGTGGCAAGATTTGCAGTCAAAACATCCATACCAACGATACAATCAGAGTCATGTATAGGTAGGACTATGAGATTCAGATACAAAACATTTTCATCGTGAAACAAAACCACATTGAACACCACATTATCAGTGATAATCATTTTGCCCATTGGAGTAGCAACAGATAGATTGAAATTCATACTAGTTGTGCGAAGATCATGCGAAACAACGAATGCATGAGAAACAAAGGAATGAGATGCTCCAGTATCAAATAACACTCGTGCTATATAACCACATAAAGTACAGTACCTGGAGCTGCCTGAGCCTCATCCTCAGTCAAGGAAAATACACGAACAGTTGACTTATTCTGCTGAACACCTTGCCCTTTGGACTGATGTGAAGGGCGACTAGGCTAGTGGGAAGACTGGGATGTTGCTGGGAATCTATTACTTTGAGCTCCATTACCTGTCTGGGCATATTTTCCCGTTTTACTAGGACAGACTCAGGCAAAATGACCCGGCCGACCGCAATTATTACAAACCCCTTGAACTCCAACACACTGATTACTAGAATGCTTGCCCCCACAGTGATCACAGCAAGGTCCACTATAACGATATCCACCATGGTTCCCTGAACTCCCTGAACTCGAAGAACTAGAACCAGGCTTCTTAAATTGGTTTCCACGTAGACAAAGAGATGCAGAACCAGATGAACTGAATTGTTGTCTCCCTGACTGATGATGTTGGGTAGGAGCTCGATTGACACTCCTCTTAAGTCTAACTTCAACCCTTTTGGCTATTTTCACTGTTTCAAGATAATTCAATGGCTTACCGGCAAAAACAAAAGAGTGCAGATGATCGTTCAATCCTTCAATGAAACTTTCAACAACAGCAACCTGACTTTCAGCAACATGAGGAGCATATCTCAGCATAGCATAAAAAGTATCAGCATACTCTGCAACTGATATATCGCCCTGTTTCAAGTTATGAAACTCCGAAGCCTTAGAACTGTAAAATGATGGAGGACAATAACTCTCCTTAAACTTCAGCTTGAATATGTCCCACGATGGAACAATCCTATGAGCATCTAAGGTCATCAATGTAGTAGACCACCACATTTTGGCATGATCTTTCAACTGATGCACAGCTAATCTCAATTGACGCTCTGAAGGATACTCGATCAAATCAAACAATTCCTCAATCTCAGAAATCCATAATTCAGCTTTCTCAGCTCCTTCAGAACCACTGAATCGAGGTGGATGCATAGAATGGAAACGCGCAACTAACTCATCCATCCTAAGCTGCTATAGCTTATCGAATGCTTGCTCAACAAAATTATCATCAACAACATGAACACGAGGTCCACCACGTCCACGACCTCGACCTCGAGCTAGAGGAATCTCATCAGCGGGAATTTCTCCACCTCCCTCCATTCTATACGATAAAACATCAAAACAATTAAAATGGAAGTAAACAAAACATATAATCACATAAGAATGTTGTCAAGTAGCATACACAGGCGCAACTACAATTTTAGTGCCAAGACTCAAGTGTCCTAGACTCTAGTTCGAGCGTATCCCAGTTTACGCTCTGATACCAAGATATGAGGCTCATTTACTCTAATGACAATTAATGATCAAACAATAATGGCTTGATTTATATGTGCAGCGAAAATGGTTTAAAATAATTTAAAACGGACCTCAGGGACTAGAAAAATTTCGGCATGACCTCCCCGTTAATAAGACATCTCGAAAAACTCAAGGATCAAAAAATAGTAAAATGACTCAAAAATGACGCTGCGATAAACATATACAATCACATGCAAGTACCGGCCAGGCACATATCAACAATTCTCAAACCTCAATTCAACTAAGATGGCAAGGCTTTAAAATATAATAAAACTGATCCAAACTAAATAATAACATGTCAAACACCCATACAGATACACGGGGCATCTCCCCGGAAAATAAAATACGACATAGAACTGACACAAATTCCAAGACAACAATAAATACTAGCAAGGAGACTCCAACGAACTAAAACCAAGCAATCCAACCTTAATCCCGAGCTCGATTGGCGGAACCTCGGCCTGATGCTGCAAAAAAACTCCGGAGATCTACCATGGTGCCCAATAGCAACCACAACAACCCTCCCAGAATACAACTGAGGTTAGGATTCTGGTATGAAACAGTCCAACAATAACAACAATAACATAAATCATACATGATCATATAATAAAATGTCATATGCAATGCATGAAAGGCTCAACGAATAATCGGGATAACATGAGCCAATAAACGGTATGATAACAACTGGAATAATGCTCAAGCAACAACACAGTGGAGCTACATCGTCATGCAGCTAAACCTCCCTGCCAAGTATACGAGGTATGCCAAGCTGTGCTGAATGACACCCCTAACTCAGCCTCCATACATCTGATATGATATAACAGGATGACACAACAAAACGAATTAGATGACATAATCACAACGCATACCTCAAAAGGCTGCACTAACCACGAAATCGTAACACATCTACGGTCTCATGTGTATAGGCCTATAAGCCACACTATGATCCCGAGATAAACAATAGTGCCAGAAAACTACGGATATCAACAGTGGGCTAACAAGAACTATAGGCCTCAACATGAATGTCACAACAGTATGTCCTATGCTAAATGCCAATAATATGTCACAATAATAAACATATATCACAACGAAAGCATTTAAAAAATTACAACAGTCAACAAGGAATAAACACGATCAATGTAACACAGAATGACAATTAAACATAATTTATGTTTTACCGTCGTATGTTACCGAGCTGTAACATACCTATACAAACTTGACAATCCAATATCAACTTCACTTCAAGACTCTCGGCCTAAACAAAACCACAATAAGCAGATCATGAAAACTACATTCCATACCAATGTCTGATTTGGCACAAAAGAGCATAAAATTCTTATATCGCTCAATATTAAATCAAATCAAATCAATATCCGCCAATTGAAAATGAAAGATAACTCAAATATCTAACTTTTTGTAGAAGAAACCATCTTCCAAATCTCAGTATTTTAATCCCAAAGTTATCAAGAACACCCTGCCACCCAACAAATTTTCGGACAGAAATCTCCTACTGAGCAGTTTCAAAAAAAACCCCCATAACTTGCTCAATTCTTACTGAAATTTAACGATTCTTATATCATTACGAAGAAAACACATAGCTTTACAACTTTCATTTGAATCATAAGTATAATCTGAATGCATATATGCCATAATCCCGAATTACATTAGGTGTTATACACAACACAATTTCAGAATTCGATTATGGCACATTTATGTAGAAAAATCATAACAAATCAGCATCAAATCAAAAAACCCATTCCTCTAGTGGATATAAACAGCAAACTTAAACCAATTCAGGATGTATTTCATGTTTCTATGTTGATCAAGTATGAACCAGATCCATCACATGTACTTGCACTTGATGAGGTTGAACTTGATCCTTCTCTTTCCTATGTTGAACAACCTGTTTGCATTATGGATCGGAAAGAGAAAGTATTGCATAATAAATCGATTCCTCTAGTTCGAGTGCAATGGACACGACATGGTGTGGAGGAGTCAACGTGGGAATTGGAAAGCAAGATGCGAAAATCATATCCGCACTTGTTTGATTCTATTCCACCTGTTCCATTGTATTCAATATATAGTGATCCATTTACTGATTTTAGTTTTGATATCTACTATAACTGGTGACATTTTATATGTTTGCCAATGTTATGTATATAGAGATGTTTGAGATTTCGAAAACGAAATCTTTTAAGTTGTGGAGAAATGTGAGACCCCAAGAATAAACAATAGTCCAATAACTTTTAAAATAGTTTTGAAGGTATTTTTGTAAATAAGCTGAAAAATATTCAATTTATTTTGATGGCATTTTTGTAAATAAGTTGAAAAATAATTAATTAATTTTAAGGGCAAAATGGTAATTAGTGACACATATTATGGTTTTTAGCATAATTGTCTGAGTATTAGTCCAAATGAAATGAGACCAATTTTATTGGAAAGCTAATACATAGTGCTTAAACTTTCATGTTTTGGGTTTTGAAAAATTTAATCGTTTGACTGGTCCAAAGGGATATACCGGTGATAAAATGTAAATATTATATATTATATTACATTATATTATTTTATTAATATAATATAATATAATATAAAAAAACCTTAACATTGAAGCGGTGGAATTGAATTTGCAATTCCACCGCATCATACTTCTTTCAACAGAGAGGTGAGGTGAGAGTGAGAGAAAAGCGATGATACATTTTTTATTCTTTTTTCGATCTTGCAACTTATCGGTTTATCCAATCGACGAACCGACTTCATTTCTGGAATCTTTAACACGAGATACTCGATTTAAGGTATAAATTTTATATTTTTGGTGATGTTTGAAATTCGTCGATTTTTGGAATAAATCCGATAAATTGTTAAATTATACAGAAATTGAAGATTGTTTAATAGTGTATGAATTTCACGAAGAAGAGATGATTATAGTGATGTTATTTGTAATTATTCCCGATTTATTATAATTAAGAAATTTTAATCGTTGGATTGAGATTGAAGAATTGTTTGTCATTTGTTATTAATTCTGATTATATATGTAGTAGAATAGCAGACAAGAAACTAAGTTTTGAAGTCGGAATTGAATTATTTTATGATTTCAATTTGATATGAAATTTCAAAGTTTCAAAAGATATTTGAAACTTAGATTGTTGATTTTGAATGATGTTATTGATTGAATTGAATATGTTATTGATGTAGAAAAATTTTATTCTGATATCTTCAAGCTACATCGATTGGAATGAAGAATTGAGGTATGTTGCGATCGGGTAACATACGACAGGTATCTGTAATATATGATATATGTTTGAATGATTGGATTGAGAATACATGTCTATATGCCTTATTTGTTGAGTTTACGTGGCATACATGACATGCAAGTTGAGCTATGATTCTTGGATACTCTGATATGATTGGATTTGTTCTAGGGTTTGTGAACACAATGCTATGTTTGGCATTATATGACCCTTAAAACATAGTCATTAGTGGCCTCGCTGATTGATTGAGATTTGGGATTTCATAGCGCTATGTCGACATTATCATACGAGTATCCCTGATTGAGGTCGGTATGCCAGCTCGAGCATTGATTTAATAAAGATTCGATTGATTCTAATATATGCTCAGTGGATGGGCATTTGACCTGATACCTCTACGACATACATGTATATATTGTGATTTTTTCAGACTGAACTTTGCTCACCCCAGAGGGGGCTGTTGTTGTCTTTGTATGTGGACAATGACAGGTACTCCAGGATATCAGGAGGCCGGAGAGGATGCTTCTGGAGGGAGTCACAGTTTGAGCTGAGGTTTTATGTTTTTCCCAGTGTATATATGTATCTATATACCGGGACATGTCCCGAGGATATGAGTTGCTTGTATGTGGTTGGCTTTGATTACGTGTGGGAATGTTTTATGATATGAGATGAAATACTATTTTTAGTATTAACTCGTTTTCTACTGTAATTAATTAACCATAATCAAATTCACTTTAATAATGATTAGGAGCTAAGGGCCCCACCGAGCATGCTCAATATTGAGGCCATTTCTACAAATTCAAACTACAAAAATCGCAGCATCACAAAAACTCTCACCCAAAACGGGAAGAATTTGCGTAGAAACAGAGCACCGGAATAGCAGCTTCGATCTACCCATATCCTTGCTCAAATTCGAGAGTTTTGCCTTGAATCAAAGCTTAGGATGTTAGGAAGACATCCCTTCAGACCGATCGAGATTTTGACGCCGGACGGAGGAGATATCGCGGTTTTCCGCAGCTGCCCCAAGGGTTGCGGGAATTTGGGGTTTCCTTCTTTCTTTCTTCTTATTCCTTCTCTCTCTTAAGGTAAGTTGTGCGCATGTATGTGTATATTTATATATTGTGTATTTGATTACTAAAATAGTAACTCAAGCCCATTTATCCCGGTCTGTATTTATTTTGCCCTCGTGTGTTATTTAAACTCTATATGTATTTTATATCGTTAAATTCTCCGATAATTCGAAAATGCATATTTTTAACACACTTCTTGAATTTATTTGGTATAAATAATTATTTTAATTTACAACTCAATAATTATTCTAATTATGTCAAATTACCGGATAATTAATTACAGGACCTTACAAATTCGAAAGAGCTGCATGACGAGCGAAATTATTTCTCGATTACCAATTCGGGTGAACGAAAAATTAATTGAGTTTAAACTTGACCGAGTGAAAAGATTGAAGGCAAAGGATTATATATATAATATATATTTTTAAAAAATTGAATTGTCGTGTGATTTGTGGCACCTCAATTGAAGAGGCGCCAATTTAGTGACTTGGCCAGTGATTGATTTTAGTGAAATGATGCATTATTTGTTGGTCCCGCGTGCATAATTTGAGATAATAAAAATCGAAAATAAAGAATAAACTGGACACCAAGATTTACGTGGAAAACCCCTAAAAATTATTAGGGTAAAAACCACAGGCAAGATGAAAAGAATTCCACTATAAAATTTTGTGGTGTACAACTCACTCATTGTGTTTCCAAAGAGAACACACACTCTCTTAATACAGGAGAACAAACACCTCACAAATATTATAGAATTAATCACTCAAATGCTATAGAATGAGAGAAAACTCGAAGAAGGGATTATTTCAGAATGAAGGGTGAGCTCTATTTATAGATTCTCTTTCAGTGTGAAAACGTGTTATTTCCGTCTGAAATCCATGTGCCTTATTTTAAAAAATTATAAGCCAACATTTGCATCCCACGTTTTTTATTCAACGAATTCAGCCAATTCATCCAACATGCAATAAATGCTCTTGCCGACATTTCTCCCACTTGGAGATTTGATTGAGAATCAAAAACATATCCACACATCCTTTTAATATTGCCATTATCTGCTGCTTACATTTCTGCTAGGCCACTTGAGGATCTCCACCACTCAAACTTTTCAATGTTCAGTAGCTTTGTCAGAACATCAGCTATGTTGTCCTTCGTATGGATCTTCTACATATCCACGCTTCCTTCTTCTACTATTTCTCGTACAAAGTGAAATAAGACTCCAATGTGTTTCGTCTTGGAATGAAAGGCTGGATTCCTTGCGATGTGCAAGGCACTCTGACTGTCACAAAATAAAGGAACACTCTCTTGTTTTTGTCCGATTTCCTCCAATAACCTTTTAATCCATATTGCCTCCTTGCAAGCTTGAGTAGCTGCCATGTATTCTGCCTCTGTTGTAGATAACGCCACAACTGTTTGCAGTTTTGAAACACAGCTTACTGCTCCTCCTGTAAGTGTAAACACATAACCAGTAATAGATTTCTTTTTATCAGGATCACCTGCATAATCTGAATCGACATAGCCCCTCAGTGTAAAATCTGATCCTCCATAACATAATGCAGCATCCGAGGTACCCTTAATGTATCTAAGGATCCTCTTAACAATGCTCCAATGCTCTCGTCTAGGATTCGCCATATACCAACTAACTGCTCCTACTGCTTGAGCAATGTTCGGTCTTGTACAGATCATGGCGAACCTCAAACTTCCCACTGCTGATGCATATGGTACTCGAGACATCTCCATCCTCTCTGCTTCACTGCTAGGAGACATCTCAGAGGATAACTTGAAGTTAACAGGAAGAGGGTTGATATTGGCTTGCTATCTTGTATGTTGAAGCGTTACAAGATTTTCTTCAAATATGTTTTCTAGAAAGCCAAATCTTTCTGTTACTTCTGTCTCGGTAAACTTGCATCCCTAGAATCTTGTTTCCTGGTCCCAATTCCTTCATATCAAATTCCCTAGCCAACTGTGCCTTCAATCCTTGGACACGATCTTTGTTGGGGCCTGCTACCAACATATCGTCCACATACAACAGCAAAATGATATAATCGTCATCGAACCTCTTGAAATATGTACAAGGGTCTGCACTTAGTCTATTGTATCCAAGACTCATGATATAGGAATCAAATCTCTTGTACCAATACCTCAGCGCCTATTTGAGACCGTACAGAGATTTATTCAACCTTCAAACCAACTTCTCTTTGCCTATTTCGGCAAAACCTTATGGCTAGAGCATATAGATTTCTTCTTCAAGATCTCATGAAAAATGTCGTTTTCACATCTAGCTATTCTAGATGTAGGCCAAACACTGCAAACAATTCCAACACTCTGTTGTAAGTTCAAAACACAGGTGAAAATATGTCATTGAATTCAATGCCTTCTTTCTGAACATACCTTTTTACCACCAATCTAGCATGATACCGCTCCACTTTGTTATTGCTATCACGCTTGATCTTATAGACCTATCTGTTTCCAATGGCTTTCCTCCCTCGTGGTAGTGTAACAAGATCCTACGTTTTGTTCTTGTCTAATGCCTCCAACTCTTCCTGCATTGCTATCATCCACAAGGATACATCCGAGCTTTGAGTAGCCCCGTGGAAACTCGATGGCTCACCATACTCTGATAATAGACAATATGCAATGTTGCTTTCAGTGACATAATCTGAAAGTCAACCTGGTGGTCTTCTTTCTCGAGTTCACTGCCTCACATTTGAAGTCTCAGACTCAATATGATCTTGTTCTTCGTGCTCTGGTACTGCTTCACAAGAAACTTGACCTTCGTCCGTCTTATTTTCCACATGAAATATTGTAGTTTCTGAATTAAATGTGCCTTTGTCTCCCTTTACTTTATCTTCCTTAAAGATAACATTTCTGCTGACGACAAGCTTGTGAACAGTAGGATCCCACAAGAGAAATCCCTTTACTCCATCAGCATAACCCAAGATGATACATTTTCTAGATTTAGAATCCAACTTCGATCTTTCTTGCTCATTGTACAGAACGTACACAGGAGTTCCAAATGTATGCAAATGAGAATAATTTGTCGGCTTCCCAGTCCACATCTCCTTCGGAGTCTTCAGATCAATCGCCACTGAAGGAGAACGATTGATAATATAACAAGCGGTTTTGACTGCTTCCGCCCAAAATGACTTTTCTATACCTGCAGTCCTCAACATAGCTCTTGTTCTATCCAGCAAGGTTCTGTTCATCCGCTCCGCAACTCCATTCTGTTGAGGTGTGTAAGCCGTCGTAAACTGTTTTTTGATGCCCTCATGTTGATAATATGCATCAAATTCGTCAATGATTTATTCTCCTCCATTGTCAGTCCTCAAACACTTGATTTTCTTTTCAGAACCAAGTTCAAACCGCGATCGTTGAAGACTTGGAAAACATCTGATTTCTTCTTGATTGGATACACCCAACATCTCGTAGAGAAATCATCAATGAACGATACAAAGTATCTCGCTCCTCCTAGGGATACAACCGGTGCTTGCCAAACATCCGAATGAATCAGCTCCAATAGGCTTTTGCTCTTGGCAGTAGAACTGTCAAACTTTAATCTGTGTTGTTTACTGGTAACACAGTGCTCACAAAAGGGTAGTGACACTTTTGTAAGTCCCGGCAGCAGCTTCCGTTCTGAGAGAATTTTTAACCCTCGTTCTGACATATGCCCGAGCTTTCTATGCCATAACACAGTTAATTCTTCTCCTTTGCCTATTGATGCAACAGCTAGTTCTGCCTCTTTGTGTGTTTCTCCCAAAAATACATACAGATTTGCAGCAATCTTCTATGCCTTCATAACCACAGGCGCGCCTTTCACAATTTTCATGATCTCATTCTCGATACGGGTTTTGCACCCGATGTCATCCAATTTCCCCAAGGACAAAAGATTCTTCGTCAGTCCTTTCACATGTCGTACCTCCTGTATGGTGCAAATGGTGCCATAAAACATTTTAATTTTGATAGTACCGACCCCAGTGATTTCCAAGGCATGATCATTTCTCATGAATACAAATCCTCCTGAGACTGGTTCATAATGATCAAATCATTCTCTCTGAGACGTCATGTGCCACGTCGCTCTTGAATTCATTATCCATGTGTCACAAAATTTGTGCCTGTCTTCTGCAACTGTTGCCGCTTCGCTGAATCATATTTCACACTTGCCTGAAGTACTTGCCACATTTCCTTGAGAATTCTTCGCGATACTCGTACACTCTTTCTTGAAGTGCCCTTTACCTCCACATTTAAAGCAGTAAATATTTTTCTTCTTACTTCTCGACTTTGATGTACCTCGCCTTTGGTTCCCACTGGAGTCACGGTCCATAAATCTTCCTCTTATCATCGGTAAAGCCTCTGCTTGCTTTGATGTTACCAACCTATCTTCCTTATTCTTGCGCCGGCTTTCTTCTCCGATAACCGTAGTTAAGACATCATCGAATCTTAGAAAGCCCATAAGAATATTGTTAGTTATTTTGATGATAAGTTGATCATATGAATCTGGTAGACTTTGAAGTAGAAGCTCCGCACGTTCATTTTCTCCTTTTTATGCCCCATGGAAGTGAGTTGGGTAAATACAGTATTTAGTGTATTGATATGGTCGGTCATTGATGAGGATTCCGTCATCCGAAGAGTATAAAGCCTTCTCTTAGGAAAATCATGTTGTGTAACGACTTGACCTCGTACATTTTTGTCAGAGTATCACAGATAACTTTGGCTGTTTTTATCTTAGAGATACTTGACAAAACTTCGTCTGCTATAGCCAAGTGTAAATTGGCAACAACATTATCATTCATCTCATTCCATTTACCATCATCCGTAATCTCCACCGATCTATCTCCAATAGCCACCAATCAATTCTCATTTCTTAAAACTGCTTGTATCTTTAATTTTCACAGCATAAAATTGTTCCCGTTGAACTTTGTTATCTCGTACCTTCCCGTCATTATGTCTACAACAATTTAGTAGACTGGACAAATTTAATCCTGCCTTAATAAAAATCTCAAAAAATCTTTTCTGATGTGAAGATCAGTCTATGCTGCAACCACAGAGCATACTCAGAATTTTAAAAAATTTTAAACCAAGGATCTCTGATACCACTTGTTGGTTCTACGTGCGGAATTTAGATAATAAAATCCGAAAATAAAGAATAAACTGGACACCGAGATTTACGTGGAAAACCCCTAAAAATTATTCGGGTAAAAACCACGGGCAAGATGAAAAGAATTCCACAATAATTTTTTGTGGTGTACAACTCACTCACTGTGTTTCCAAAGAGAACACACACTCTCTTAATACAAGAGAACAAACACCTCACAAATATTATAGAACTAAGTACTCAAATGCTATAGAATGAGAGAAAACTCGAAGAAGGGATGATTTCAGAATGAAGGGGAGAGCTCTATTTTATAGAGCCTCTGTCAGTGTGAAAATGCGTTAAAAACGCGTTATTTCGGTCTGAAATCCCTGCGCCTTATTTTGACAATTATAAGCCAACATTTGCATCCCACGTTTTTTATTCAACGAATTCAGCCAATTCACCCAACATGCAATAAATGCTCCTGCCGACATTATTTGATGTAGATGCTTGTCTTTTAATTCAAGACTTTTCATCTTTTAGAAATATGACTCCATTAATTTGCATATAACACACAATTTTATCTTCTTCTCATTTATCTCTATATTTAGTTCTATATGATAATTTTTAAGCGTTATCGCTTAAAATTTAAATTTTCAATATATAAATTTTTGAGTTTGGATTTTCCAAACTTATATACTTATATTCAAACTTTGGAATTAAGTTCGAGATTTTTCTTTTAGTTTTGAGTTTTTAAGTATTTGCGCTTAAATCCAAGTTTTGCAAGATTTAAATTCTTAGAATTGGATTTTTAAGTATAACGCTTAGAATTTGAAATTAGAAAGTTTGTTTACCTTCTTGAAAGCGTTCTAAATATTTTAAAGTTTGTTTGACTTTAAAATTTGTAGTGCTACTATTTTGAAGTCGTACCCCGTGCAAAATGCTTAGAGACGATGAAAATTCCATGTCACTCTTAGAAATATATCTTAAAACTGCATTTAAAAGTGGACATTTATCTTCGCATGTAGAGTGTATTGAAAAAAAGTGTGTATATATAGAACCCAAAAAATTAGATTACGTATAAGCCATGCATAATTGCTATTATTTAAATTAAAAATGATTTATATATATATATATATATATATATATGAAGTGTTTAATTCATTTTAAAATTTGTTAAGTCATGATTATTATTTTAAACGCAGAGGTTTAGTTTTATCGTTTCGGATAAATACGCGAGGCCGGACTCGAGTTTGGAGATTAGAGATAAGATTAAAAATAAGAAAATAATCCTAAATTTAATTTAAGCCTATGAATAATTTATTTTAATGATAAAGAATGTTTTTAAGATTTATTAAATTAATTGGATTTAAGTTATTAAGTAATTCTTTTATGTTCAATATTTAATTAAAGCCTAAATTAAAATTTGTAACCAATTGGGATAAATTAATCTAGGCCTAATATATTCAAGAAATTAAAACCTAGCATTTTAATACTTAATTTTAAGACCAAGCTATGCCATGCAAGATTTTATCCTAATTTAATTTGTTAATTCACTAAAATATATAATGAGTGTTTAAAACCTTAAGAATTAAAAATACAAGATTTAATCAATACTATACCATGCAATAGTTTTAACAATTTCGGTCAACCCATAAATCAATTCAAATATGCTTGGTAACTCTCCATTCAAGTCACCCCTCAATGGCCTTCATGGTGTATTAATTCCCTCTCTTTTAATTCACCAATTATTGGTAATTCAAGCACCATAATTCACCTCATTTCTCCTCAACCCACTAGTCTAGAAAATTAACTTTGAATAATACGTGCAACAAGAAGGAGAAATACTTCGGACAACATGAATAGAAACAATTCAAGTGCCATTCAAATTCCTCACTTGTAACTCCCATCTAAATGCCTTCCATGACTCATTTATCAACCCTTGTAACCTTCACCTTCATTACCTAGCATTCCTCCACCCATATCTTCGATAAAATCAGAAGGGATTAGCAGCTGAAATCGAGAGTGAGCAGCAGAAAAATAAGAAAAAAAATCCAACTCCGACTCCGCCGCGCCGTGTTTGTCGTATTGTTTTGTTTTCTTCAAAACAGATTTCCAGGCATGTATATATTGTTTATTTTCTCTTCAATCAAGTCCTATAAATATTTGTAAACCATTATGTGTTCATGATTCATGAAACAAAACACAAGTTTGACTAAAACTTTGCAAAATTTGTACAGGCCCTTCTCGGCCATTTGTTTTAAGTTTCACGGTTGGTGTGTTCTTTTGATTTCAGGAAGTTGGTTCGATTCCAAGCACTCAAGGCTGCATCGGCCATATTCTCGTCTACTCAAAGAATCAAGAGGATCACAGCAGACATCTGACAACAGTATTGCAGACCTTATAAGAGCACAAGCTGTTCGCAAAGTTCAGTAAGTGCGAGTTCTGGTTAGAGAAGGTGGCGTT
Source organism: Primulina tabacum (assembly GCF_025594145.1). Classification (NCBI taxonomy): domain Eukaryota; kingdom Viridiplantae; phylum Streptophyta; class Magnoliopsida; order Lamiales; family Gesneriaceae; genus Primulina; species Primulina tabacum. The sequence continues at coordinate 22,080,830 of NC_134561.1, read as the reverse complement.
CTTAAGCCACGTAGTTTCTTGCAGCTGTATTGAGGTAGACCCAGCGAAAGTTGCCGCAGTCAGATATTGGGTTGTGCCGCAAAATGCATCAGAGATCCGTAGTTTCCTTGGACTAGCATGATACTATTGGAAGTTTATTCAGAGATTCTCCTCTATCACAGTTCCACTCACGTCTTTGACAAAGAAGAATGCTAAGTATGTTTGGAGCGATGAGTGTCTGAAGAGCTTCGATTCTTTGAAGCAAGCTCTTATTTCAGCGCCAGTATTGGCCATGCCTTCAGGACCCGGAGATTTTGTTTTGTATGCCGATGCTTCGAAACTCGGTTTAGGCGCAATGTTGATGCAGCATGAGAAGGTGATAGCATATGCTTCTCGTCAGTTGAATGCTTTAGAAGATTTACCCTACCCATGATCTAGAGTTGGCAGCCGTAGTATTTGCTCTGACCGAGATCCTAGATTCACTTCCTCATTTTGGAAGAGTCTGGATTCAGCTATGGGTACGAAGTTGTTGTTTAGCACAGCCTTCCACCCTCAGACAGATGGTCAATCAGAGAGAGTTATTCAGATTTTGTAGGATCTTCTCCATGCATGTGTTGTCGATTTCTCAGGGAGCTGGGAGTCGAAGTTGCCATTAGTGGAGTTTACCTATAACAACAGTTTTCAGTCTTCTATAGGTATAGATCCATACGAAGCACTGTACGGTCGTAAATGTAAATCGCCTATTCATTGGGATGAAGTAGGGGAAAAATCAGAACTGGGTCCGGATATTATTCGGCAGACTGCCGATGTAGTAGTCAAGATCCATGATAGAATGAGGACTGCTCAGAGTTGACAGAAGAGTTATGCAGATCAGAGGAGGAGAGATCTAGAGTTTGCCGTTGTCGACCATGTTTTCGTAAAGATAGCACCTATGAAAGGTATCATGCGGTTTGGGAAGAAAGGAAAGCTCAGTCCGAGATTTATCGGACCACTTGACATCCTCGACAGGGTTAGGACATTAGCTTATCGTGTTGCTCTTCCACCGAATCTGGCCGGAGTACACAACATGTTCAACGTCTCTATGCTGAGGAAGTATATGGCGAATCCTTCGCATGTCTTGAACTTTGAGCCGCTGCAGCTCACTCCAAACCTGTCTTATGAGGAAAGACCAGTGCAAATCTTAGACAGACAGGAGAAAAAGCTTCGGAACAAACTGGTTAAGCTTGTGAAAGTCAAATGGCTTAATCATTCGGAGGAGGAAGCTACGTGGGAATCTGAGCCAGAGATGAAGAGTCGATATCCCGAGTTATTCGGTAAGTTTTAATTTCGAGGACGAAATTTCTTTTAAGGGGGGAAAGTTGTAGAACCCGAAAAATAAGATTACGTATAAGCCATGTATAATTGCTATTATTTAAATTAAAAATGATTTATATATATATATATATGAAGTGTTTAATTCATTTTAAAACTTGTTAAGTCATGATTATTTATTTTAAACGCAGAGGTTTAGTTTTATCGTTTCGGATAAATACGCGATGCCGGACTCGAGTTTGGAGATTAGAGATAAGATTAAAAATAAGAAAATACTTCTAAATTTAATTTAAGTCAATGAATAATTTATTTTAATGATAAAGAATGTTTTTAAGATTTATTAAATTAATTGGATTTAAGTTATTAATTAATTCTTTTATGTCCAATATTTAATTAAAGCCTAAATTAAAATGTGTAACCAATTGAGATAAATTAATCTAGGCCTGATATATTAAAGAAATTAAAACCTAGCATTTTAATACTTAATTTTAAGACCAAGCTATGCCATTCAAGATTTTATCCTACTTTAATTGTTAATTCACTAAAATATATAATGAGTGTTTAAAACCTTAAGAATTAAAAATACAAGATTTAATCAATACTATACCATGCAATAGTATTAACAATTTCGGTCAACCCATAAATCAATTCAAATATACTTGGTAACTCTCCATTCAAGTCACCCCTAAATGGCCTTCATGGTGTATTCATTCCCTCACTTTTAATTCACCAATTATTGGTAATTCAAGCACCATAATTCACCTCATTTCTCCTCAACCCACTAGTCTAGAAAATTAACTTTGAATAATACGTGCAACAAGAAGGAGAAATACTTCGGACAACATGAATAGAAACAATTCAAGTGTCATTCAAATTCCTCACTTGTAACTCCCATCTAAATGCCTTCCATGACTCATTTATCAACCCTTGTAACCTTCACCTTCATTACCTAGCATTCCTCCACCCATATCTTCGATAAAATCAGAAGGGATTAGCAGCTGAAATCGAGAGTGAGCAGCAGAAAAATAAGAAAAAAAATCCAACTCCGACTCCGCCGCGCCGTGTTTGTCGTATTGTTTTGTTTTCTTCAAAACAGATTTCCAGGCATGTATATATTGTTAATTTTCTCTTCAATCAAGTCCTATAAATATTTGTAAACCATCATGTGTTCATGATTCATGAAACAAAACACAAGTTTGACTGCAACTTTGCAAAATCTGTGCAGGCCCTTCTCGGCCATTTGTTTTAAGTTTCTCGGGGTGTGTGTTCTTTTGATTTCAGGAAGTTGGTTCGGTTCCAAGCACTCAAGGCTGCATCGGCCATATTCTCGTCTACTCAAAGAATCAAGAGGATCACAGCAGACATCTGACAAGAGTATTGCAAACCTTATAAGAGCACAAGCTGTTCGCAAAGTTCAGTAAGTGCGAGTTCTGGTTAGAGAAGGTGGCGTTCTTAGGCCACGTAGTTTCTAGCAGCGGTATTCAGGTAGACCCAGTGAAAGTTGCAGCAGTCAGATATTGGGTTGTGCCGCAAAATGCATCAGAGATCCGTAGTTTCCTTGGACTAGCAGGATACTATTGGAAGTTTATTCAGAGATTCTCCTCTATCGCAGTTCCACTCACGTCTTTGACAAAGAAGAATGCAAAGTATGTTTGGAGCGATGAGTGTCTGAAGAGCTTCGATTCTTTGAAGCAAGCTCTTATTTCAGCGCCAGTATTGGCCATGCCTTCAGGACCCGGAGATTTTTTTTTGTATACCGATGCTTCGAAACTCGGTTTAGGCGCAGTGTTGATGCAGCATGGGAAGGTGATAGCATATGCTTCTCGTCAGTTGAATCCTTGAGAAGATTTACCCTACCCATGATCTAGAGTTGGCAGCCGTAGTATTTGCATTGAAGATTTGGAGGCATTATTTGTGCGGAGAGAAGTGCCTGATCTTTATCGACCACAAGAGCCTCAAGTACTTCTTTACGCAGAAAGAATTGAATATGCGTCAAAGGCGTTGGTTGGAGCTAGTGAAGGACCATGACTGTGACATTAGCTACCACCCTGGCAAAGCTAATGTAGTTGCGGATGCATTGAGCAGGAAAGTCGCAGTGATGGCTCATTTGGTGATTCTGAGACCTCTTCAGTTTGAGATGCAAAGGTTTGATCTAGAGACATATCTTCGAGATAGAGTTCCCCGTCTATCTACTTTGACAATTCAGTATTCTCTTCTAGACCGTATTCGCATTGGACAGCTAGCAGACGAGCAGTTGGCGAAGTGGAGGCAGAGAGATGAGGCCAAGGGCAGTATCTTGTATACAGTTAGCGACGGTATTGTGAGATATCGAGGTAGAATGTGGGTTCCTAACAGCGATTCTATTCGAGCGGATATTTTATCTGAGGCCCATATGTCGTCGTACTCTATTTATCCTGGGAGTACGAAGATGTACAAAGATTTGCAGCTATTGTATTGGTGGCCTGGAATGAAGAAGGATATCAGAGGTTTTGTATCCGAGTGTCTGACGTGTCAGTTAGTAAAAGCGGAACATCAGAGACCAGCAGGTATGCTCAAGCCCCTTCCTATTCCCGAGTGGAAGTGAGAGAATGTTACCATGGACATCGTTGTAGGTCTGCCGAATTCAGTTAGAGGGTCAAATGCTATCTGGGTGATTGTTGATCGTCTTACCAAATCAGCGCACTTCTTGCCTATTAAAACGACTTTCGCCATGATTCAGTATGCAGAGTTGTATATCCGGGAGATAGTTAGACTTCATGGTATTCCCGTTTATATAGTGCCCGACTGAGATCCTAGATTCACTTCCTCATTTTGGAAGAGTCTGGATTCAGCTCTGGGTACGAAGTTGTTGTTTAGCACAGCCTTCCACCCTCAGACAGATGGTCAATCAGAGAGGGTTATTCAGATTTTGTAGGATCTTCCCCATGCATGTGTCGTCGATTTCTCATGGAGTTGGGAGTCGAAGTTGCAATTAGTGGAGTTTATCTATAACAACAGTTTTCAATCGTCTATAGGTATAGCTCCATACGAAGCACTGTACGGTCGTAAATGTAAATCGCCTATTCATTGGGATAAAGTAGGGGAAAAATCAGAACTGGGTCCGGATATTATTCGGCAGACTGCCGATCTAGTAGTCAAGATCCATGATAGAATGAGGACTGCTCAGAGTTGACAGAAGAGTTATGCGGATCAGAGGAGGAGAGATCTAGAGTTTGCCGTTGGCGACCATGTTTTCGTGAAGATAGCACCTATGAAAGGTATCATACGGTTTGGGAAGAAAGGAAAGCTCAGTCCGAGATTCATCGGACCATTTGAGATCTTCGACAGGGTTAGGACGTTAGCTTATCGTGTTGCTCTTCCACCAAATCTGGTCGGAGTACACAACGTGTTCCACGTCTCTATGCTGAGGAAGTATATGGTGAATCCTTCGCATGTCTTGAACTTTGAGCCGCTGCAGCTCACTCCAAACCTGTCGTATGAGGAAAGACCAGTGCAAATCTTAGACAGACAGGAGAAAAAGCTTCGGAACAAACTGGTTAAGCTTGTGAAAGTCAAATGACTTAATCATTCGGAGGAGGAAGCTACGTGGGAAGCCTGAGAATGATCCAACTTATCTTGTAAAAACAGAGTTATAATTATATTACGTGCATAAAATATAAAATGTTTATTTTTGAGATATATGTGATATGTCTTGTGGCCACCTCACGTTTATGGGTTTGGAAGCCGGGATGCGTAACCGGGGGACCTCTCCACCCGATGACTTACGACTGGTTTACGATTATATATGGGTACGGACATCCAGTCCAAGGGCTGTGGTGATCTCTACCGTCCAGTATACTGTGGTTTAGTCTGATCAGGCGTTCATGATATGTTATGGGCCACTTGCTTGGAAAAATTATCTCTATCTGAAAAATTTAAGATATGAAATGTTATGACAGGGCTCTACCGAGCCAAGCTTTTACATACAATTTTCAGATATACACGTATTTATATTTACTCATGACACGATTTTCACTTTACGCTTTACGATACGATATTTTTACGTTGCATGCGATTTTATGATATATTTACTTGCTATTCACGATATATGCATGTTGAGTCTTTAGACTCACTAGACTTGATTGTTGTAGTTACTGATGAGGTCGAGACTGAGGGCGGGGACCAATGAGCTAGCTTGGGTCACCAGTAGTAGGAATCTGAGGACCTCATGTTTCATTTTATTCACCTTTTTATGTTCAAACTCAGTTTTAATATGTTGAATTATTTTTAAGTTGTTATTTTGAAACACAATACTTACTTCCGCTGTTATTTTAAAGTTAAATCTATTTATAGTTTTATTTTATGAATGAGTAAAGTTATTTATTTAGAAAAATTTTGATAATTCTGTAAAAATATGAATACGAAATACGGGCCTTTATATAATGAAAAACAAACGAAAAGTTTAAAAATTGAATGGGGTTGAGTGAACCCTTGATAAGACTCTCCCTCTATAAAAATGTCAATAATTTGAAGATATTTTGTGAGTTGGGGGGGTTGGTCAAGGACTCAAATGTTCAATACAATGTCGCGTTGTCTTGTTCAATATTTAATGTTTCAATAATTTTGCCTACTTCGATTGTATTAGACAAATTTACTTCCCAAGCAAATTAATTAAGATATGTGAGGCGTATATTTATACATTTTATGATCTATGATTATATAATAATTTATAGAGAATATTTCGAAGTCAACACCCGACGACAAATGGTGTTACAGTCTAAAATATGGCATATTATTTATCCCAAAATATAATATTTTTTTCTCAGTTGGTGAAAAATTTGTTAATCATTTAGGTCATACAACAAATACAGTCCTCAATAAAGATTTTATTCAAGATTTTTTAACGTTAAATAACTTCTTTCTTGAGCATTTATTATATAATTGTTTGGACCAGATCGGAACAACTCTGTACAAAAAATTAATAGCATGGGATCCCACTTAGCTGAAACGATATGTAATTAACACCACCATAAATATATTTTGTTGATTTTTAAAAGATAATAATATTAAAATGACAAATAAAAATTATTTTCTTTGAGTAAAAAACCCCTAAACAATTTAGGAAAAACCCATTGACAACATGGAAAGATTCCATAATGATATTTTGTAGGTCACAATATCTCTCCATAATCAAATTACAACTCTCTATATTTAGGGTGACATAATTGGATCACACTCTTGGCAATAAGATAAAAGTTTCTCTTAACAATCAAATTACGAGCGATGCTATATTTAGAATCAAATTTGTACAAAAAATTTTCAACACAAAAAGTCAATATAAAAATTTCATTTATTAAAATCTTATGATAAATTTAATACAAATCTTATGAGTTAATAACAAAATCCCATGATATAATAACAAAAATCCAACGATATAATTGTCGTAAAATATCACTGTACGATATATTGGTTGTATCATAATTTCTCATCAAATTATAACTCTCTATATTTTCAATTTTCAGGATGATTATTTTATGTATTGAAGGATTGAGTTAGAAACATGTAACACATTGTAAGTTGAATTCACAACCCCTTCCATTTGACAAAAAAATAGAGGGATCATCCTCATCACAAATCCAATTATTATATGGTTAACTAAAAAAATGCAAGATTCATGTTTGACTTCATGTGAAATTTTTTGAATCAATGATGATCATGGGCAACTTTTCAATAAATCACCATTTTCATACTCAACTTTCTTTTTACTCTCCATCCCTTTAAAACTTTGTTTTAACTCCCCAATTTTTTAGAATTTTCAAAATATTCTTAATCTTTAAATTATGGTACGTGACATTATTTTACCTATCGAGTCTGTCCTAAAAGACATATAGCCTAAAGACATGCAGCTACGCAAGATTTTCAGCCTCTATATCATGTTCAAATGATCGATTTTTTTTTAAGTGGCCCATCAAGCTTCCGTATAATAAATTGAATAATTTACCTCTTTGACCGGAGTGCCGTCGGGTTATATCCACCGCGTTTTACAGACTGCTCCTCACAGCCTAACCACGCAGTCGCAACATGTAAAGGCCCGAAAATTCTTACTTTGAAAATTTGCGGAAAATTAAAAATTTTTCTTTTAAAATAAATGGAGTGCCTCATCCATAAAATCAACTGATGAATCAAGTTCAATGTTTAAAAAAAATATAGCAGCGGAAGAAAATAAAGTTTGCCAAAAATAACAATTCAAAGAATGTCCAACAACTGGTAAAAATGTTTGAGCATAAAATGACATGTGCTGAAACTGAGATCCTCGGGTGCCACTACTGCCGACCCAAGCTGGCTCACTGGTCCCCGCCCTCGGCCCTGGCCTCATCAGTACCTACAACAATCAAGTCTAGTGAGCCTAAAGACTCAGCATGCAAATATCGTAGGTAACGAGAAAATGTAATTTGCATGGAAAAAAATATCATGTCATGAGACATACTTAAAATAACTTGTACTGAGCAATTATAATACGTGCATAACTGAACTGAAAGTCATAGTAAATAGAATGTTTGCTCCTTGGAGCCCTGTACTGGAATAACTGATAAAAATTTTCTATTGAGATTATGGTCTACGCCTGTGGCCCCTGCACTGAACTGAACTGATCGGTAACTGGCTACCGGGGAGTATCAAACTGAATTGAGCTGACCGGTCACTGGCGACCGGGTGGTACCAAACTGAACTGATCGGTCACTGGCGACCGTATAAAATAATGCTCCCATAATAGTGAATTGACCACTAGCAATATCGCATAAATCTCAATAATAAGTATTTTCTATTTTCATGCACGTAATATAATTAAATGGCATAACTGAAAAATCCTGTAATTTTACCAACTGGATTGGATCGTTCCCAGGCTCGCTGCAACCTAAATATGTCATGAAAAATATGCAATAGCTTAAACTTGGCAAACTATGCGCTTTAAGTTCAAAATGCGACTATGACGCCTAATGACTTCGTATTTAATCATGACTCCGAACCAACCCGAACCGACACTGAACCGACGTATAGTCATGATTAAAATACGCTTAAAATTATGAACTAATGCTCCTAAAATGATGAGGGTCGAAACCTCGGTGAAATGGAGGCCAAAACAAGAAACGCTCTTTCGAGAGTCAATTTGGCACATCGCACCGTAAATTCTCGTAAGACCTCAAAAATGATCCGAATCACAAACGGTCAAAAAAATGACCTTCCTAACTCAATGGCACACTGTCCAGTCCATGGCCATAGGCTAAAAGCCGACCGAGTACTCGAATGAGCCTCCGAACCGACAAAGCAACTTGCTGTAAATTTCCAGCAGCTGTACCATCGCGTATCTTGTGTTGTTTTCGAGACTACCGGCCATTGGGGCGTGAACCACCGACCAGAGACTCTTACCAACATCCCAAGGAATGATTTGAACCATGGCTAAGGGCCCTAGGCCAGCCACAATCCTCACCATTCCAGCAACCAACCAAAAGCTCTTACCGAGGGCCCTCATGCGTGCGTGTGTGGTGTTGTGCTTCGCTCTCTGTCTCGACTCGTTCCAGTGGCCATTGATTGACAATGGCACGATCTAGACATCTAGGGGCATGGTATGAACCGTGGCTAAGGGCCATAACCCAACCAAGATCCATACCAACCCAACCAAAGCCGAACTCATATGCTATCAAAACCAAAGGGGGCCGAGAGGGGAGGGGGCTGTTCTTGTTTTTAAATTGAAAACCGATGAGCCATGGACCAAGCCACCAAAAGGGTGATTTAGTCTCGTCTTAGACATGCTAGGGGAGTGATCCAACCATGGCTCTAGGCCCCTAGGGCAGCCATGATCAGATCCTTACCCTTGGACAACAAAACTGAATTTTTTGAAGCTCAATATGACACTCATGGGGGATGTGCTGTCATTGACGAATTCTATTGTGTATGGGGCTGGAACCAACGTTCTATCATGACCCTAACATGTCCTAGTACATGTTCATATGCAGCTTCGAGCCCCTGGAACGAGCCATCCCTGAAATCGAAACAAAACATACTAATCCTGAAACATGGTAGAACCGAAAATCTGTGCAGAATTATTCCTTGTTCTAGTTGCTTAAAATTTCGGTTTTTGCTCATTAAAACATGATCATGTACTGAAAAATAATTGATAATAGGACTTGATTGAGGTTTGAAAGAATCTAGACATGCCTGGTTTCGTTTCGAAAGAAAACGAACGAAACGACGACGACGCGGCACGGAGGAGACGGAGTTGCTTCTCTTGTTTTCTTCTACTCGATTTTCTCTCTATTTTGCCTCTTGAATTCTCACGGTTAGCTTAAGGAGTTCACTCAGATTTCGAAAAAGGAGAGGGGGGAAAGATGGTTAGGGGAGTGAGGGAAGTGGGTGCAAGATATAAGGCCAAATCATGACCAAGTCCACTCTCATTTAAATTTTTGAATTGTTGTTGCTAATCAAATAAATCTTGGAGGGATCTAGAATGGTGATGGCCGAATTCTTGAGCTTTTTAGACTAGGATAATGTTCAATATTTACTTAATTAAGGTGGACCAAGAGTTAAAAAGATCCTTATGCTAACTCAACCAAGAATGGGTCAAAAAGGGGTGATGAGTTGGCAAGGGGTGGTCTAGATGCTAAGGCCGAAAATTCCCAAATAAATGAAGGGGGAAAATGTTAATTATCTAGTAAATTAATAACCCTTAAAAGCCTCACTAATCCTTTAATTAATTTAGTGAATTAATCCCTTAATTAAGTAACTTAAATGAGCTTATTTCTTAATCACCTCAAGTAACTTAAATTAAATCCTCAAACCTCCTTATTAACTTAAATTAACTTACTTGCTAGCTAAAATAAAGTCTGAAAATATTTATCGAATATTAAATTCTATCTCAAAGCTCCAACTCCAGTCCGGCCTCACTGAAATAACTGAAAAATCAAACTACTGCATGAAATAATAAAATAATTAACTTCAAAGAAAAGCATTAAAATAATCATGCAATAAAGTCAATTTAATTTAAAATACTAGAATTATGCATGGCTTATACATAGACTGATTTACGGGTTCTACAATCCTTCATCCCTTAAAAGAAATTTCGTCCTCGAAATTAGAACTCACCGAATAACTCGGGGTATCAATCTCTCATCTCCGGCTCAGATTCCCACGTAGCTTCCTCCTCAAAATGGTTGAGCCATTTGACTTTGACTCGCTTAACCAGCTTGTTCCGAAGCTTCTTCTCCTGTCTGTCTAGGATCTGCACCGGTCTCTCCTCATAAGACAAGTTCGGAGTAAGCTGCAACGGCTCGAAATTCAGCACATGCGAAGGATTTACCATATACTTCCTCAGCATGGAGACGTGGAACACATTGTGTACTCCGGCCAGATTCGGCGGAAGAGCCACACGATAAGCTAGCGTCCCAACTCTGTCGAGGATCTCAAACGGTCCAATGAATCTCGGACTGAGCTTCCCTTTCTTCCCAAATCTCATGACACCCTTCATAGGTGCCACTTTCACAAAGACATGATCGCCCACGGCAAACTCTAAATCTCTCCTCCGCTGATCGGCATAACTCTTCTGTCGGCTCTGAGCAGTCCTCATCCTATCAGGATCTTTACTACTACATCTGCTGCCTGCTGAACAATCTCTGGACCCAACTCTGCTCTCTCTCCTACTTCATCCCAATGGACAGGAGATCTGCACTTGCGGCCATACAGTGCTTCATACGGAGCCATACCAATAGAAGACTGGAAGCTGTTGTTATAAGTGAACTCAACCAATGGCAAGTTCGACTCCCAACTCCCTGAGAAATCAATGACGCAAGCGCGAAGAAGATCCTCCAAAATCTGAATAACTCGCTCCGACTGCCCATCTGTCTGCGGATGGAAAGCTGTGCTAAACAGCAACTTCGCACCCAAAGTCGAATGCAAACTCTTCCAAAATGAGGAAGTGAATCTGGGATCTCTGTCGGATACGATCGACACTGGAACACCATGAAGTCGGACTATCTCCCGGTTATACAGCTCTGCATACTGAATCATGGTGAATGTCGTCTCAATAGGCAAGAAGTGCGCTGATTTGGTAAGACGATCTACAATCACCCAAATAGCATTCGATCCCCTAGCTGACTTCGGCAATCCGGTCACAAAATCCATGGTAATGTTCTCCCACTTCCACTCAGGAATATGAAGAGGCTTGAGCAAACCTGCTGGTCTCTGATGCTCGGCCTTCACTAACTGACAGGTCAGACACTCGGACACAAATCGTCTGATGTCCTTCTTCATACCAGGCCACCAGTACAATAGCTGCATATCTTTGTACATCTTCGTACTCCCAGGGTGAATGGAGTACGGGGACATATGGGCCTCTGATAAGATGTCTGCTCGGATAGAATCACTGCTAGGAACCCATATCCTGTCTCGGTATCTCACAATACCGTCGCTGACTGTATACAAGACACTGCCCTTGGCTTCATCTCTCTTCTTCCACTGTGCCAATTGCTCATCTGGTGACTGACCACTGCGAATACGGTCCATAAGGGAAGACTGAATGGTCAAGGTAGATAGACGAGGAACTCTACCTCGAGAATAAGTCTCGAGATCAAACCTCTGTATCTCAAACTGAAGAGGTTTCTGAATCGTCAAATGAGCCATCACTGCGACTTTTCTGCTCAATGCATCCGCAACTACATTAGCTTTACCCGGGTGGTAGCTAATGTCACAATCGTAGTCTTTCACAAGCTCCAACCAACGCCTCTGACGCATGTTCAGCTCCTTCTGCGTAAAGAAATACTTGAGGCTCTTGTGGTCGGTAAAGATCTGGCATTTCTCTCCATACAGATAGTGCCTCCAAATCTTCAAGGCAAAAACTACGGCCGCCAATTCTAGATCATGGGTAGGGTAGTTCTTCTCGTGGATTTTCAGCTGTCAAGAAGCCTACGCTATCACTCTCCCATGCTGCATCAGAACTGCACCTAAACCGAGCTTCGAAGCATCGGTATAAAGGACAAACTTGCCGGGCCCTGATGGCATGGCCAAAACTGGTGCTGAGATAAGAGTTTGCTTCAAAGTATCGAAGCTCTTCTGACACTCCTCGCTCCAAACAAATTTCACATTTTTCTTGGTCAGTGCTGTGAGTGGAACGGCAATGGAGGAGAATCCCTGAATGAACTTTCTGTAATATCCTGCTAGCCCAAGAAAACTGCGGATCTCGGATGCATTCTGAGGCACAACCCAATCTCTGACTGCTGCAACTTTTGCTGGGTCTACCTCAATACCACTGCTAGAAACGATGTGGCCTAAGAACGCCACCTTCTCTAACCAGAATTCGCATTTAATAAACTTTGCGAATAATTTGTGCTTCTGCAATGTCTGCAACACTGTGGTTTGATGTCTGCTGTGCTCCTCCCGGCTCTTGGAGTAGACGAGAATGTCATCTATGAACACTATCACAAACTGGTCAAGATACAGCTGAAATACGCGATTCATGAGATCCATGAAGATCGCTGGCGCATTCGTCAGACCGAACGGCATCACTAGGAACTCGTAGTGACCATAACGAGTCCTGAAAGCTGTCTTCAAGACATCAGCATCTCTCACCCTCAACTGGTGATAACCGGAACGCAGATCTATCTTGGAGAAAATCGAAGCTCCCTGCAACTGGTCAAACAGATCCTCAATCCTCGGCAGTGGGTATTTATTCTTCACTGTAACCCTGTTCAACTCCCGATAGTCAATACAAAGCCTCATCGAGCCATCCTTCTTTTTCAAAAATAAGACCGGCGCGCCCCATGGTGAAAAGCTCGGGCGAATGAACTCCTTGTCGAGAAGTTCCTGAATCTACTTCTTAAGCTCTGCCATCTCTGTCGGTGCTAGTCGGTACGACGCTTTGGATATCGGAGCCGTACCTGGCATAAGCTCAATGAAAAACTCCACCTCTCTCTCGGGTGGCATACCAGAGACATCTTCGGGAAAAACGTCTAAGAAATCTCTGACAATCGGAACATCTGAGGCTGACTGGCTGGGTTTCTCGGGGACAGATAAAAAGGTTGCTAGAAATGCCCGACACCCTCTATGCATGAGCTTCCTGGCCTGAACATAAGGAATAATGCGCGGTAAAGGAAAGTACCTGTCCGGCTCAAATAAGAACTGCTCCATTCCAGGCGGTCGGACAAGAACGGATCTCCGCTGGAAGTCTATCAACACTCTGTTCCTCAATAGCCAATCCATCCCAAGGATAATATCAAATTCCGGCATCGGTAGCACAATCAGATCCGCATAAACAAGATTACCGTGCAGCTCAAGGTCTATATCTCGGATAACTTTGGTGGCTGCCATCTCCTCGCCTGACGGAAACACTACTGAAAAGGCTATTTCTAGCCCAATGGTCTTGATCTTGAGAAAGTTTGCAAAGACCTCCGAAATAAATGAGTGAGTGGCCCCTGAATCTATCAAGGCCTTGGTAGCGGAACCAGATATAAAAATTCTCCCTGTCAACAACATAGTCTCCGGGTTGGTTTCCGCGGCATGGAGAGCAAAAACTCTGCCTTGGGTAGGCAGATTCCTCTGAGGGCACTGCAGCAACATGTGGTCTGGATTGCCACACTTAAAACACTTTCCTGAGCCAAACATACATGCTCCAGGATGGCGGCGTGAGCACCTGGGGCAGACTGGGTGCTCATAAGTCCTCGCTGGTGCTGCTGTTGCTGGCCTCTGTTTCTAGGCGGTCCATGAAAAGGCCTCTTGTTCTGCTGTTGATGCTGATGAGGAGGAGGGCGGTGTGGTACCTGAACTGGGCGCTTGCCCTGGCGATCCCTCTCGATATCCCGCAGATCCTGCTCTGCGGCTAGGGCCTTGGAGACAGCAATCTCATAAGTAGCAGGGTCAGACACCCTAACATCCCGGCGCAAGATCGGCCGTAGACCCACCAGGAAATGCATCAACTTGGCTTTGGCATCATTCGCGATCAGGGGCACAAAATGACAGCCCCTCTCGAACTTACGGATGAACTCCGTAACCGTCATGTCTCCCTGTCTCAGGCTCATGAACTCAGTGGTCAACCTGGTGCGAACTTGCTCAGCCAAATATTTGGAGTAGAAAACCTCCGTGAAGCGTGTCCATGAAAGTGTAGCCAAGGTCAGGGCTACTGACGCTCCTTCCCACCATAAGCGGGCGTCTCCAGTGAACAGATAGGTGGCACATCGGACTCGGTCTGCGTCTCCCAGCTCCATAAACTCGAAGATGACCTCGAGGGATTTGATCCATCCCTCGGCGATCATGGTGTCAGACGTCCCAGAAAACTCCTTTGGACGCATCTTCATGAATCGCTCGTAAACAGCCTCTGGCCCTGTCGGCCTAGTCACCACCGCATTGTTCCCCGCAAACTGTGCGAAGAACTGTGTCATCCCAGCTAGCATCTGGGCACTCATGTCAGGTGGGGGCGGTGGTGGAGGTGGAGGAGGAGGAGGAGGTGTCTGCCTCTCTTGTCTCTGATCGTCATCGTCCTCGCGACGGTGCTCGCCACTACCTCTCGGGCGTCCTACTTGACGTCTAGGGGGCATACTGTTCCAACATAACCCATACGTAACTAACATGCATAATTCCATAATTTATTTTTAAATGAACACTGAAATGCTGAAAATCTGGTCGAAATTATTTCATAGAAGCATGCTGTCAAAATAATTCATGCTTTAAATAAAATGCTGAACTGTAAAACTTACAGACCGAAGGCGTGGCTTCGTGAGCTTCTCGTGGTCAGTAGTAGTGTAACCCTATACAGAACCACCGCTCTGATACCAACTGTAAAGGCCCGAAAATTCTTACTTTGAAAATTTGCGGAAAATTAAAAATTTTTCTTTTAAAATAAATGAAGTGCCTCATCCATAAAATCAACTGATGAATCAAGTTCAATGTTTAAAAAATATTTAGCAGCGGAAGAAAATAAAGTTTTGCCAAAAATAACAATTCAAAGAATGTCCAACAACTGATAAAAATGTTTGAGCATAAAATGACATGTGCTGAAACTGAGGTCCTCGGGTGCCACTACTGCCGACCCAAGCTGGCTCACTGGTCCCCGCCCTCGGCCCTGGCCTCATCCGTACCTACAACAATCAAGTCTAGTGAGCCTAAAGACTCAGCATGCAAATATCGTAGCTAACGAGAAAATGTAATTTGCATGGAAAAAAATATCATGTCATGAGACATACTTAAAATAACTTGTACTGAGCAATTATAATACGTGCATAACTGAACTGAAAGTCATAGTAAATAGAATGTTTGCTCCTTGGAGCCCTGTACTGAAATAATTGATAAAAATTTTCTGTTGAGATTATGGTCTACGCCTGTGGCCCCTGCACTGAACTGAACTGATCGGTAACTGGCTACCGGGGAGTATCAAACTGAACTGAGCTGACCGGTCACTGGCGACCGGGTGGTACCAAACTGAACTGATCGGTCACTGGCAACCGTATAAAATAATGCTCCCATAATAGTGAATTGACCACAAGCAATATCGCGTAAATCTCAATAATAAGTATTTTCTATTTTCATGCACGTAATATAATTAAATGGCATAACTGAAAAATCCTGTAATTTTACCAACTGGATTGGATCGTTCCCAGGCTCGCTGCAACCTAAATATGTCATGAAAAATATGCAATAGCTTAAACTTGGCCAACTATGCGCTTTAAGTTCAAAATGCGACTATGACGCCTAATGACTTCGTATTTAATCATGACTCCGAACCAACCCGAACCGACACTGAACCGACGTATAGTCATGATTAAAATACGCTTAAAATTATGAACTAATGCTCCTAAAATGATGAGGGTCGAAACCTCGGTAAAATGGAGGCCAAAACAAGAAACGCTCTTTCGAGAGTCAATTTGGCACATCGCACCGTAAATTCTCGTACGACCTCAAAAATTATCCGAATCACGAACGGTCAAAAACATGACCTTCCTAACTCAATGGGGCACTGTCCAGTCCAAGGCCATAGGCTAAAAGCCGACCGAGAACTCGAACGAGCCTCCGAACCGACACAGCAACTTGCTGTAAATTTCCAGCAGTTGTACCATCGCGTATCTTGTGTTGTTTTCGAGACTACCGGCCATTGGGGCAGGAACCACCAACCAGAGACTCTTACCAACATCCCAAGGAATGATTTGAACCATGGCTAAGGACCCTAGGCCAGCCACAATCCTCACCATTCCAGCAACCAACCAAAAGCTCTTACCGAGGGCCCTCATGCGTGCGTGTGTGGTGTTGTGCTTCGCTTGCTGTCTCGACTCGTTCCAGTGGCCATTGATTGACCATGGCACAATCTAGACATCTAGGGGCATGGTATGAACCGTGGCTAAGGGCCATAGGCCAACCAAGATCCATACCAACCCAACCAAAGCCGAACTCATATGCTGTCAAAACCGAAGGGGGCCGAGAGGGGAGGGGGCTGTTCTTGTTTTTAAATTGAAAACCGATGAGCCATGGACCAAGCCACCAAAAGGGCGACTTAGTCTCGTCTTAGACATGCTAGGGGAGTGATCCAACCATGGCTATAGGCCCCTAGGGCAGCCATGATCAGATCCTTACCGTTGGACAACAAAACTGAATTTTTTGAAGCTCAATATGACACTCATGGGGGATGTGCTATCATTGACGAATTCTATTGTGTATGGGGCTGGAACCAACATTCTATCATGATCCTAACATGTCCTAGTACATGTTCATATGCAGCTTCGAGCCCCTGGAACGAGCCATCCCTGAAATCGAAACAAAACATACTAATCGTGAAGCATGGTAGAACCGAAAATCTGTGCAGAATTATTCCTTGTTCTAGTTGCTTAAAATTTCGGTTTTTGCTCATTAAAACATGATCATGTACTGAAAAATAATTGATAATAGGACTTGATTGAGGTTTGAAAGAATCTAGACATGCCTGGTTTCGTTTCGAAAGAAAACGAACGAAACGACGACGACGCGGCACGGAGGAGACGGAGTTGCTTCTCTTGTTTTCTTCTACTCGATTTTCTCTCTATTTTGCCTCTTGAATTCTCACGGTTTTCAGCTTAAGGGGTTCACTCAGATTTCGAAAAAGGAGAGGGGGAAAAGATGGTTAGGGAAGTGAGGGAAGTGGGTGCAAGATATAAGGCCAAATCATGACCAAGTCCACTCTCATTTAAATTTTTGAATTGTTGTTGCTAATCAAATAAATCTTGGAGGGATCTAGAATGGTGATGGCCGAATTCTTGAGCTTTTTAGACTAGGATAATGTTCAATATTTACTTAATTAAGGTGGACCAAGAATTAAAAAGATCCTTATGCTAACTCAACCAAGAATGGGTCAAAAAGGGGTGATGAGTTGGCAAGGGGTCGTCTAGATGCTAAGGCCGAAAATTCCCAAATAAATGAAGGGGGAAAATGTTAATTATCTAGTAAATTAATAACCCTTAAAAGCCTCACTAATCCTTTAATTAATTTAGTGAATTAATCCCTTAATTAAGTAACTTAAATGAGCTTATTTCTTAATCACCTCAAGTAACTTAAATTAAATCCTCAAACCTCCTTATTAACTTAAATTAACTTACTTGCTAGCTAAAATAAAGTCTGGAAATATTTATCGAATATTAAATTCTATCTCAAAGCTCCAACTCCAGTCCGGCCTCACTGAAATAACTGAAAAATCAAACTACTGCATGAAATAATAAAACAATTAACTATAAAGAAAAGCATTAAAATAATCATGCAATGAAGTCAATTTAATTTAAAATACTAGAATTATGCATGGCTTATACGTACACTGATTTACGGGTTCTACACAACAGATGGTTCTTATCGTGAATTCCTTCAACAACACCTAGCACAACTCTGTTTCATTTCCTACCTTTGGGTGTATAGTAAATTTCTTCAATTTCAAAATAAATAATACATGAGAGGGGCAAAAGCCTTGGTCTTTTTATTCAAACATAACAAATTATTATTACATAGTAACCTCCTGTAGAGGAGGAGGAACTTGTTTAGCTACTCATAGTAGCCGAAGTTAAAACACACAAAAACTAAAAAGAGAAAATATTACAATGTTTCTGAAATAAAATGAAGAGGTTGAAAGATCCATTTATCTTCATTCTGTCTTAGTATTTATAGAAGTCCCATGTCGATTTGAATTCCGGACTTCACTTCTTGTTTTTAACTTTTCTTTATTGTCTTACAGCTGTGGTTGGTACTATCTCTTGAGTGGGTGGTTAAATGGTCCTCCCATATTTTCTTGAGTTGTCTTTTTCTAGATCATTAATATATAAACAACTTGTTCTTCCCTTTTATCTCATGGCATAACTAGTAGATATGTGTTTGGATCATATCAGCTGAGATCTCATTCCCTACTTCTTTTAACTCTTTGAAGAGATCTTTGAAAATCACCAGCTGCTTTCTTATCACCTTAATTCGTCTTTTGAAAACATTAAAATATGTAGAATACATTTTTATTTGTTTCCAAACTTCTTTTGTGTGGTTTTCCTGTTCCTATTTACTCTTTATTTATAGGTATTTTTTGGGTCCAAGTCCTTTTGTTAGTGGGAAAATCACATGCCTACTTTCTTTTGTCAGAGAATTTTTAGCTTTTGATTTCTCCGAGGAGAACGTGACTGTGGTCACATATCTATTTATTTTTGTCTAGAAATATGAAACTTTGGTGTATCCGAGGAAAACGTGATTGTGGTCCTTCACCACCTGGTCTTGTTTCTGCAAGATACTTCCTGTCTGACCTAGGTCTGAAGCCCTTGCCAAATTCTATCTCCTTTTGATTCGGGCTTTCTGGGAAGATCTTTTTTGACCATCTTCCCACATTAACCATGTTACAGAATTTCCAACGAGTTTCTTTATCCCCGTCAGCTTGCTTTTCCACAAAAGATTTTTTTTCTTTTCGAATAAATCCTCTGCAAATCTTGTTGTTTTTCATGCGATAGTGTTTAACAAGAATTATCCATTTAGAGAATTATTATAAAACCAAAATGGAAAATTGACTTTGTCCATCTCGGTTAGACATACCCATAGACCCCATGCTCTTCTAGTGAAAATTTCATCTTCAGTTATTCAAGCAACAAGGGGTGTTTCTTCTGTCGGAGGATCCTTGATAAATTCTTGGACATTTATATCTAGCCTCCTTAACTTGATAAAATGAAAGGATTCATGAGAGTCTTTTCCTGCTGGTTCTGGTGCTGCACTGAAGAAGTATAGCTCTAGAATGTCTCATCTGGACAAATAGTCGTTATTTGTCCATGTTTCATGCACCACTTCTTGAATCCATTTAGGTAGTCCTGAAATTTCTAGGAAGCTGGGTGATGTAGTATAAACCAAGGCAAGAGCCCCGAATTCATACCAAGCTTTTACTTCCTTTGGATATGAATTTGGTTTCATCCATACCCTAGGATATTTTCCTGAAAGATCAACCCTGATTGAGGCGGGGTTAATGCCTATAATTTTTTTTAATTTCTCTCAAATTTGTTGATAAACCTGAAATGGAGAAATTGCTTCATTAGTATCAACCTTAGATTTACCCTTGTCTGTATCAGGTCTAAGGTTGATATTTCCATCTTCAGTCCACGAGTGTAGGGTTGACTTGAATACTCGAGATAAGGATCTAGAGTTTCAATTTTTGTGTCAGTCAACTCATTTGGGAATGATCCCGACTTAACACTTGTGCTTTGGATATTTGAATCTTCTGCTCCAGGTATAGAGTAATGTACTAGAAAGCTCTCCATTTAAGAAACCGTTGGCTTCTCAATGCCTTGGAGGATAGGCCGTTGCATTACAGACCATAACTGAGTATAATTATGTAAACATCATGTAATTCGATCGGAGACAATTCTTTTATCGGCTTGTTATAGCCTACCCGCAACTTCTGCATTTAGGAAAATCTTATTGAACTTTTTTTAAAGTATTTCAAGGTGTTCTCTCAAATGCCTCTGCATTTTTATGATGACATCTATGTCACCGTTGTCCATCTCTTGTTAAAATATTTTCAAGAATATTTTCATGTGATTTAATAATCACACTATCAAAAACATAATTTTGATATAATGCTTGTCATATTAATAATCTATCTTTCTCGGGTTTAGATTCTATTCTATTTCTTAAGAAAGCTCTTAATTTTGTATTATCAACTTTAGAGTAAATTTCTTTGCTAGTAAAAATAATGGTCATTTTTCAAAAGCCCTTTTTACTGCATAAAATTCCTTCTCGTTGATATGTCATCTTATGGCTTCTGCATCTGAGAAAAGTCCACTGCAATATTTGCATGGTTGTTCTCCTTCTAGTGTGAGCTTGGTTAAAAATGTCTCCCGCCATTGATCACTGACATCTGTATAAAATATCAGATCATTTTCGTCTCGAGGAATAGCCATTTTCGGAAGATTTTACAAATCTCCTTGAGTTGACTAAGTTCTTGTGTGTGTTCTTCCGTCCATGTGAATTTTGCATCTTTTTCAGTAATGGACTGAACACTTTTCTGCGTTTTTCTAAGTTTTTAACAAACATTCCAGCAAAACTAACAACTCCTAAAAATTTTGAACTTGTTTATTTTTTTTAGAATGTTTAAAAAATTTTGCACATTTTCGACTATGTGTTTCTGCAAAATTATTTCGGATTCATCAATTTCTATTCCGATGAATTCAATCTTTCTTGTGACAATGACTGCTTTCTTTTCATATAGAATCAGTCCTTCTTTATTACAAACTTTAGAGAAAATATCTAAAATGGTTGATATGTTCTTTCATATTTTTAGATGTAATTAAAAAAATCATCAATATTGTTAGGATCGATTAGGGGGGTAATCTTTGAGCTACAATAGCTTGGTTCTTGAAATATTGAACACCGATGAATTAAATCGAGTTTGATGTTCAAACCAAGCAGAAGACACTCGAAATAATCCTTCGTAGAAACCAATTAAATATTTTGTAAAGCATTTAAAATATATGCAAGTTAAATAAGTAAAAATATTTTGGTTGAAGCATTTTATCAAACACTTGGTGTGCAATATTTTATTTGAAGGACACATAAAATGCTTCAACAATGCATTTTTAAAACTATGAAAAGTGATAATTAAATGCAATAAACAAATAGACACGAATTTGTTTATGGATGTTCAGAGACTTCAAATGCTCCTACGTCACCTCTTCTTCCCCTTGGGAAGGATTCACTAAAAGACTTTGATTTATACAAATCTTTGTACAAACGTACTCAGCTAGGACTTTCCCACTGCCTAAACTGAAATCCTAGCACTCAAGATTGTTGGCAGCACCTCACAATCAGCATATTGTTTAATGTCTCATATGCAAAGACTACAAACACATTATTTTACGTCTTTGTGTGAAGACTCACTCAACTAAACTTTGAAGTTCAACTCTCTTGTATATGTGTGAGTGATTGTGTGTGAGGAATTTATCCTTTACAGTGTACATCTCAAATGTATCCTCACACAAGGGCTTATGCTCTCAAGTAGCTGATTTCTTCATGCTAACTGCCCATGCTTTGAATCCTCTTCAAAAGCTCTTGTTTGATCTTCTAGATGCTGTATTTATAAGCCCCAACAATGATGTATACGTTAGACACAAGAATATGACCGTTTGGAAAGTTTCTGTACTGTTTCTGAAATTGCAACGGTCAAATTCGCCTTGCTCGACTTTTTCCAGACTGGTCAACTCTGGTCAACTCAACTGGTCGTTCAGTTCAACTGGTCAGCAGCTGGTTAAGTTCAGTTCAGTTGGTCAGCTGTTGGTTCGGTTCAAATGGTTCGGTTCTGTTTCAGCTGGTCTGGTTCAGTTCAACTGATTCAGTTTCAGTTGGTCAGCAGCTGGTTCAGTTCAGTTGGTTGGTCAGCAGCTAGTTCAGTTTCAGCAGCTGTGCTGAAATCTTCCTAGCTGATTTAAGTTTGTGCAGAACCAGTAGCTTAATCGTCATTTATCAGTATATCAAGCTTCGATTTAGACTTTTACTTCTGAAGATGATTTGTAGATCATTATCTTATCTTTCCAACGCATACTAAATCATTTCATATCGATAATCGAGCTGAGAGATATGACCAAAATACCGCAACTACTCATTCCTAACTGATTGATGTTTTCGTGCAATCAGTTATGTAATTGAGAGATCAGTTAGACCTTGATAACATCCAAATTTTCCCAACTGGCGTGAAATACAACATGTTCCAAATTGTGTTTTATGATCAGTTGATTAGGCGGATTGTCATTTGGATTATCCAGCTGAGAGATATCTTCAAAACACCAAAGCTCGCCAGAAATTCAGTTTGTGCAAAAAATCAGTTTCAGCTTGCTTCTTGTTTTAATAACTTCACACTTGAGTAAATATGTTAGAAACACAATAAAAGTTTTGTTAACATCAAAATCAAGATTGCGAACATGAAATGTTTCAACAATCTCCCCCTTTTTGATGATCACAGAACTTGGATAAACAATCGATTCAATTAACATATTTCTCCCCCTTTTTGTGTGAATCAAAAAGTCATATTTTCAAAACATTTTGAGGACAAAATTTTCTCCCCCTCAATATTTGAAAATAATCTCTCCATTAATATTATAATGATTTATCACCCTATATTTTTGAAATTTTGAAAATTATAAAAGAAGAGGGATAACTAATCAATTTTCTCAACTGCTCATTTTCTGCCGCAACACATATGCTCTGCTTTCAACAAATAAACTGCTTTTTCTCGAGCATAAGTAGGCTGCAAATTTTATACCGCTGTAATCCTCTACGAGTCTAGTTTGCAATGCAAAAGGCGGTTTATCGTTTTTGACAATCGAGCAAAGAGATATGTCATTTTTCCTACGATCGCTGCAAGCTGCACGAAAATTCAGTTTTGTATATATATGTTTAAAAAATATGAAATTTTCGAATTTTAAACATCAAAATTAGTTTCAATGTTCTTTCAAGAACAACCCGCTCTGATACCAATTGTTACCGATTAGGGGGGTAATCGTTGAGCTACAATAGCTCGATTCTTGAAATATTGAACACCGATGAATTAAATCGAGTTTGGTGTTCAAACCAAGCGGAAGACACTCGAAATAATCTTTCGTAGAAACCGATTAAATATTTTGTAAAGTATTTAAAATATATGCAAGTTGAATGAGTAAAAATATTTTGTTTGAAGCATGAAGGATCGTTTTCTGAGCATTCTTTCGGATGTTTCAAACAAAATATTTTGCAATGAGCTGCAATAGCTTCTGTTCTAAGAATATTAACACCGATGAATTAAATCGAGTTTGGTTAAAAACCAAGCGGAAGAAACTCGAAGTAATCCTTCGTTAAGAAGATTGTTATATTAGAAAGTATTTTATCTTATGTAAACTGAATGACGGAAAGATGACATATTAGTTTTTGCATTCATCAGTTCAGTTATTGTAACGCCCCCGAAATTTAAAGGTCCACGCGAACCACATGCATTTGAATTATTAAATTCTCCTGTATTTTAATTAAATGTTTTAATTGCATGAATTAATTATGTTTTGCATACTTGCATATTTAAAATATACTTTTCTACATGATTGCACTAAAATATATTTTTAAAAGTTATTCAAATTGCGATCAAGGAACGGAGACCGAGGGCTGAAAAATTAGAAAATATTTTTATTAAATAATTATTTTTAATTATTTAAAATATGGTCGATGCTTTTAAGTATTTTTGAAAATAAGGAGTTTGGAGGTGGTTTTATACGCCGGGACGTAAATTTTATCGGTGTTGGGTTTTTAACAAAAATGCGAACTTCTTGGCAACCCGACTATTAAATTCACAAACTTATTTTACAAAAATTATTTTAATATTTTAATTAAGACTAATGGGCCTAATTAAACCCCTTAATAGGCCTAAAGCCTAATTAACTATTTAATTAGTGTTTTAATATATTAAAGCACCTAAACCCTACACTTTGCATCCAACCACACGGCCACACACTTCACAAATTCTGAAATTCTCCCCAACACATTGACACGGCACACACAACAATTCAAGAGGAAAAATCGAGAATTTGCCAAGGGAGATTCAAGACAAAGGTCTTGCCCAGTTCTTTGACGTCGTCAACGAATAATCGTCGGGCCAGGGGCTGGGACCGCTGGGTTGGCTGCTGGTTCAAGGAACAAAAGGAAGGTGCTTGGCAGCAAGGGTGGGCGTGAGGTGCTGTCAAGCTTCAAGAGTTCGCTACTCGGGTCTGGGGGCTTGGGTTGGTCTGGGCTTGGTCAGGGCATTGTCCAGGGAAGGTTAGGGTCAGGTGGGCTCGGTGGTTAAGGGCTTGATGAGTCCTAAGGCAAGTAGGAGTCCTAGAATAGCTATAACTCTCCACTTGCACACACGCATGTAACATGGTTCAGGGTGCAGGAGCTTAAACGTGGTCCAGGGGCTAGTTCTTGGGCTTGGGGCTGGTCAGTAGGATTCATAGATGAGTTGGCTAGGTTTTGGTTCAAGGTTGCTCGGGCATGGCTCGAGTAAATTGGGAGATGGCTCGGCGTGATCGTCGATGGGTCAAAAAACGAAAATTAAAGAACAAAAAAATTGAGCCATGAGTCCACGGGTGTGACTCATGACTTGAAAGGATAGAATAAATCATAAAAATGTTATGTTTAAAGTTTGAGAATTTTATATTAAGGTTTGGTTTAATTCGAGATTAAAATGTGTTAATGCGTCTTATTTAAAGATTAATTTAAAAGTACTCGATTTAAGCTAAATAAAATTATGGGAAAATTAATTTAGGCTTAAATAATTATTTGGGACATGTTAGAGTCATGAAATCACGAAAAAAATTCGAAATCGTAAAATGTGGAGTCTAGGGGTAAAACGGTCTTTTTACACCTAGAAAATAGTAAACGTCGTGGCAGTGCCCTAAATGCTGTTTTTATGATATTATGATTATTTTTAAATGTTTATGAAATGTTCATGATTAAATTATGATTTTTAAATGTTTAAGGGATTTTATGATTTAAGGAAGACATTTAAAAGACATGTTGCATGCTTGGTTTCAAAAACAAAAATGTAATGCTATTCATGGTTTTTATAAAGTGATGAGAATGTAAATGTTGAAGGAAGTGGAATGATTGTGACTAATTCGTTAATGTTGGCGACATCGTGAGGGTTATGGTCCTAGTGGGAGCCCGACGATCGTGTTTCCATTATTACGAATATGTGGTAACGGTTATGTGGTAACGGTTTTGTGGTAACAGAAGAATGGGAATATCGTGAGGGAAAAGGCCCCAGAGGGAGCCCATTTATGGGAAAAGGCCCTAGAGGGAGCCCCGACGATCGTATTTCTATTCGAATAATGATATGCCAGGGCCCAGTTGACCGGTGAGAGTGTTGCTGGTGTCCCCCGCCGCCCAGTACTGTGGTTATATGTAGATGGATCCATCGACCTTCATGTCATGATCAGGAAAGTTACAATTAACGATCTGAATTCAACAAAATAAAAGGAAAATGAAAAATATTTATGATCATGAAAAATGTTTTATGTCATGTCATGTTGAGGAAAAAGGAAAAAGGTTGAGGTTTGTGAAATGCATGTCATGAAAATGTTTATGCTTAAGTTTATGCATCATGAAAATATTTATGAAAATGGTCATGTTTGAAGTTTATGCATCTTCATGAAAACGATATTTTAAGTACAAATATTTTTCACCGTTATATTTTGACTGTATTACGTATTACTTGCTATAAAGATGATGGTGTGTTGAGTCTTTAGACTCACTAGGTGTGATGGATGCAGGTGAGGTTGAGGGAGGTCTTGACGGATGATTTGACTGGAATGATGGCGCACACAACCCGAGGACCAGCGCTTCTACTTTTTCTGCATTATGATTTATGGCTCATGATTTATGTTAGAGATTTTTAAGATTATTTATTTATGCTTTTGAGAGATTTTTGAGAGGTTAAGTATGGGCTATTCTTTTCAAATTATTGCTTTTTAGGTTGGTAAACAGTAGACGATTTCAGTTTTATGACTATTTCACTTGATTTTTAAATACTAGTAGGGTGATGTTTTATTTTAAAAAGGGAAAAATATTTTATAAAATTTTTTTCATGTGTTATATGTCATGGCCGAAAATCGAGTGTTTATAAAAAAAAAATTTCTAGTACTTTTAAAGCTGTAAAAAGGGCAGACGTTTCAGTTGGTATCAGAGCAATGGTTCTGTAAAGGGTTGTGCCGCCATCAGCGCCGGAAAGATCAGTCGTCAAGCCTCAAATTTGTAAGTTTATATGCTTTATATGATTTTATGATGTTATCTGCATAAGTACATGAATATTATGTTTACGTCACATGTTTAATAGTTTTATGATAATATATGATTTATATGCTTTAGATTTTTATACGTGATATAATATGAAACGAAAAAAAAAATATTTGATTTCAACGCATGTCGGTTTTGTGGTGGAATTGGACTATATTGATTTTTGGGTTTTAGTATTGATGTTCTACTTTTTGGGCTATAAGTTAATCATGAATATTATAAATGTTTTGGGACATGTAGATTTTCTAAGAAAATATTTAAGATTCATGGTTACTAGTCGAAGTAATTTTTGGGATTAGACGTAGGGAATAATGATTCGAGGATTTACAATGACTTTGGGAATAAGAAAATGTATAAATTGGGATTTTAAGTTTTGATGAAAGGTAAAATTAGTTATATGAATTGATTTCGGGAAAATAAGTTTAAAATTTTTTTTCGAAATTAAGGACCAATTAGGATAATTTTTGAGGAAATTAAGAAATAATTTTGCAATTATTAAGGAATTTGGGGACTAGTTTAGCAATAAGCGATAATTATATGGTTTAAATAAAAAAAATTTTGAGGATTTAGACTTTTAAGAATATTCAAAACCTTGGGATATATTGGTTTTAGTATTCTAAGAAATTTTAATCAATGATTTTTAAGGATGAATCGATATTAGGCTTGAAAAATCAAAGCGTTAGCAGATGCGTTTGGGATTTAAGATTGAAATATGATAAGTTAATGAACATTTTGGGTATAAATTAAGGAAAGTAAGATACGATAAGTATGTTCATCCATCTTTTGATATTGGGAATTGTTAGAAAAATTGAAATTCGAGGTTATAATAGTAATAGCATTAAGTGATTATGGTTCTTTTTAAGTTGCGATTTGAAAATAAGGATTTAGAAGGAAAATTTAATTGGGATCAAGGAGACGGAAGGATATTCTAGAACTTAAGTTTGATCAGAGTAGCGCAGCGGAAGCGTGGATTTTTGGGATATTAGAACTAAGCCTAAACTTTGGGTTATTAAGGATAAGCGAATTTCGAGGACGAAATTCAATTTAAGGGGGAGAGATTGTAACGCCCCGGAAATTTAAAGGTCCACGCAAACCACATGCATTTGAATTATTAAATTCTCCTGTATTTTAATTAAATATTTTAATTGCATGAATTAATTATGTTTTGCATACTTGCATATTTAAAATATACTTTTCTACATGATTGCATTAAAATATATTTTTAAAGGTTATTCAAATTGCGATCAAGGAATGGAGACCGAGGGCTGAAAAATTAGAAAATATTTTTATTAAATAATTATTTTTAATTATTTAAAATATGGTCGATGCTTTTTAGTATTTTTGAAAATAAGGAGTTTGGAGGTGGTTTTATACGCCGGGACGTAAATTTTATCGGTGTTGGGTTTTTAACAAAAATGCGAACTTCTTGGCAACCCGACTATTAAATTCACAAACTTATTTTACCAAAATTATTTTAATATTTTAATTAAGACTAATGGGCCTAATTAAACCCCTTAATAGGCCTAAAGCCTAATTAACTATTTAATTAGTGTTTTTAATATATTAAAGCACATAAACCCTACACTTTGCATCCAACCACACGGCCACACACTTCACAAATTCTGAAATTCTCCCCAACACATTGACACGGCACACACAACAATTCAAGAGGAAAAATCGAGAATTTGCCAAGGGAGATTCAAGCCAAAGGTCTTGCCCCGTTCTTCCACGTCGTCAACGAATAATCGTTCATTTAAAACGCAAAGGCACGCCATACATCTCCTTTTCTCATCTATCACATCGTAGTATCGTTTTAAATATCGCATGCATGAAAAACATGAAATTCTTTTGATTATTTTCGGAATATTGCTCATACATGTATTAAATTCATGAGTTGTTATCCAAAACCTTGTCCTATGCGCGTAAGGACTGCCATGATGTTAAGATATGATCAAGCGATGTTTTTACATGTTGTAAAAGGGTCCTAGACACACACAAAACACTGCACATCAAGGAAACAAAAGATGGAACAAATTCTGTCAAGTGAAGTTTAGGTGTTTCGGTTTTCATGGTTAAAGGTTGGGTGAGTCTTGGCTTGAGTCAGGGCTTAGCCAGGGTCTGTTAGGGGTCAAGGGTGGAGTCCTAGCCGTGCTAGGACTCGAGCCAAGGGCTGTGGAAGGAGTCCTAGCTTGCTACGAATTTGTTTATGGATGTTCGGAAACTTCAAATGCCCCTACATCCCTTTGGGAAGGATTCACTAGAAGAATTTGATTTATACAACTCTTTGTACAAACCCACTCAGCTAGGACTTACCCACTGCCTAAACTGAACTCCTAGCACTCAAGATTAAAGGCAGCACCTCACAATCAGCATATTATAATGACATAATCAAATAAAATCGTAAAATATTATTAAAATAAAGATTGTTTTGCATTAGAGTCAATAAAATCCTTAGCCACATGTTGGCTTGCCGGGCACCTACTCTAACATTCATTTCAATAATCGAATTGAGAGATATGACCAAAATACCGCAACTACTCATTCCTAACTGATTGCTGTTTTCGTGTAATCAGTTCGGTAATTGAGCAATCAGTTATGTAACGTACCGTATTTTGAACTACTTGAAATTTTGCGGAAAAATAAAAATTTTATTACTTAAGAAATATACTCTCAAATTTTGATTTAAAATAAAATGTTCATCCAAAAATAACTGAAATAAAAAGATCGTAAATAAAGTTTGTTAAAAATACTCGTTTAAACATCGTAAGACAAAACATGAAATCAGAGTAGTTGAAGCTTTTCATAAACTAAAAACATGGGCGGTCCTCGGGTTTAGCCTCCCGCTCAGTCCAAGCCAGCTCACTGGTCCCCACCCCTCGTATCCTCAAAGTCATCCTCACCTGCATCGATCAAGTCTAGTGAGTCTAAAGACTCAACATGTATAAACTAGGATTGCAAGTACTACAAAGTAAAACCACATGCATCTTTAAAGCAGAGCGTGCATATTTGAAACTTGAACGTAATAGCATAAACATACTTGAAACTTGAACATGCGTGTAAAAGCTTGAACTTACATACATAACATAGACCTGCCATAACGTGAAACTTTACTGAAGCATGCTTGCAACATACATACTTGAACATACATGAACTTCATCATTTTGCGTAGAGATATATTTCAAAGCAAGTGACCCATACATAAAATTCTTGATCAGAATAAACCACAGTACTGGGCTGACAGGGAAGATCCACTGCCACATACATGAGATCCCCATTCATGCTTTAACGGGTGGATTGGTCACTGGTCATGCTTTACCGCTTTCCAATCCTGATCTAAACCCGGTCATGCTTTACCGGGGTGGATTGGTCCCTGGTCATGCTTTACCGCTTTCCAATCTCGTATATAATTTGATCACAAGACATTTAGCATATATCAAAAAAAACTTTAAAATATTTTCTTTTGCACGTCAAACATACTTACTTACTTGGTGTTGAGGGATTCGTTGGATCTCGCTTGGGGCCACTGTTGCACATACTAACATGATTACATGCACTTAACTTTCATAACTTAGAGGTAGGTAATCGCGCTCACCACCGAAGTAAATAAATAACTTATGGCGTTCTAGATCACTCGGGACTTGACCTCGTTAAATCATCGTACTAACCCATGACATCGAACCCCGAAAAATCTCTAAAGTGATGTGTGAACATTTCCCAACAATAAAAGACATGAACTCACTATTTGAACTTGAAAATAAGTGGAAACCAAACACTCTCACAGATGGGGCCGCGCTCGGGCGGTAATATATCACCGCTCGAGCGCCAGGTCTACTGGAAGCCTACCTTCGGACAGAAGGAGTGGCACTCGGGCGGTAAAAAGTTATCGCTCGGGCGCCGAGCACACTGGACTCCGCGACTTAGAAGCTTAAGTTCTCCAAATTCGATTACACAGATAGTGAACAACGTCTCGAGACTCATCCTAGGATACTATGGCACTGACTAGACTCCACAAACGTCCCAAACGTCTCCCAAAACGACGCATCATGAGCAACGCAACATAACCCGTAAACACGACACTTGGTGCTAAAACCACTCCTACGACTTATAATTCGACCAAGTGCATAATGACACAAAACGAAACACCAACAATCATCCCAACATCATTCTCGATATACCTAAACACAGCAGCGATCACCCGTCGATCCCCAACAAAGCTTGCAACAATAAAACTTCAAGAACACATCAAGAACAAATTTTCAGAAAATCGCAGTTTGAACAGTCCCATGAAAACAATCATAACTTACTCATTTCTTATCCAAAAATTTTGAATTTGCTGTTAAATTGAAGGTATCGAAAAGTTATACGTTTTATATGTTGAAAGATTTTCCAAAACATCGACCGAAAAGTCACAGTAATTAAAATGACAGCTAACTTTGAGTTTTGAGATCCAAAAACCGTTTCAAAAGTGATCCAACCATATTTGCTCAAACTCTTACATAACTTACACATGATTTTCATACAATGAACATCAAAATTATTACTATGACAAGATCGATGCAGAAACGAAAGAATATACATGCCTTTTGATGATTTGAAATACCGTAACGACGATACCAAAGTGGGAAGGATGCGAGAGACGATCCGGAACGACCGTGGGACGATTTTCTTGCAACAAAACTCACGAAAATTTGGTGAAAGACGAAGGGAGAGGGGTGGCTGCTCTCTTGCTAGGAGAACCCTAGGTTTTTCTCTCAAAAAAATAAAACAAAACTAATGGCATAGGTGTGTGTGTATGCGTGTATTAGTGTGTGTAAAAGTATGTGTGTGCGTGTGTTTAGTTAAATTAGGGGAGTAAATATTGCTTAATTAATAATTAACAACTAATTAAAATACTAACCTTCCTCTAACTTTTAATAACATGTCTAGATTTAAAATAAAATGTACAAGTGACAAACCTTTAAACTTTAAAGTCATAAAATCAATTAATAATTAAATTAGGCTTTTAAAATGCTAAAAATAAATTAAACCTTTTAAAATGCCCCAAACCCAACTTAAAATAAAATATCGTCGGTCGCTTTTCCTCGATCTCGCATCGAATAATCACCTGAAACATGAAACTCAAGAAAACATGTAACGTGCATCACATAAGAATAATTAATTTAAAATAATGCATTTGAATAAATCATGCATCGCCAAGAAATCAATTTAAACTTAAATAAATGATTTAACAATTAAATAAATGCATGAGTTTTATGTGTATTGATTTTGGGCTCTACATTTCCTCCCCCACTTATATAAATTCCGTCCTCGAAATTAAATCTTACCAAACAACTCCGGGTAGCGGCTTCTCATATCTGCTTCTGTCTCCCAAGTGGCCTCCTCCAGTGAATTATTAAGTCAATGGATTTTGACCAACTTGGTTACTTTGTTCCGAAGTCTCCGTTCTTGTCTGTCTAAGATTTGAATAGGTATTTCCTCATACGACAGATCTGGAGCAAGCTGCAATGGCTCATAGCTCAAAACATGTGAAGGATTAGCTAGGTACTTCCTTAGCATTGAGACGTGGAACACATTGTGTACACCGGCCAGATTCGGCGGTAGGGCTACACGATAAGCTAGTGTCCCAACTCTGTCAAGAATCTCGAACGGTCCAATAAATCTCGGACTAAGCTTGCCTCTCTTCCCAAATCTCATAACACCCTTCATGGGTGCAATCTTCACAGAAACGTGATCACCTACGGTAAACTCTAGATCTCTTCTTCTCTTGTAGGCATAACTCTTTTGACGACTCTGGGCGATATTTATCCTGTCTCGGATCTTGACCACCACATCTGCAATCTGCCGAACAATCTCTGGACCAATTTCTGATCTCTCACCAACTTCATCCCAATGAATCGGCAATCTGCACTTCCTCCCATACAATGCCTCGTAAGGAGCCATACCTATAGATGATTGGAAACTATTGTTGTAGGTAAACTCCACTAGACGTAGCTTAGATTCCCAAGTCCCATGGAAGTCTATTATATAGGCTCGCAATAAATCCTCCAAAATCTGAATCACTCGCTCAGACTGGCCATCTGTCTGAGGGTGAAAAGCTATACTGAATAGCAACTTCGTCCCCATGGTTGCATGCAAACTCTTTCAAAAGGACGATGTAAACCTCGGGTCCCTGTCAGACACAATAGAAACTGGGATCCCGTGCAATCAAACTATCTCCCTGATATAGAGCTCCGCATATTGCGTCATGGAGAAAGTCGTCTTTACTTGCAAGAAGTGCGCTGATTTAGTAAGTCGATCCACTATAACCCAAATGGCATTAAATCCTCTGACTGACCTCGGCAAACCAACAACGAAGTCCATGCTGATATTCTCCCACTTCCACTCGGGGATAGGGAGTGGCTTAAGCATTCCTGCTGGCCTCTGGTGTTTTGCCTTCACCTGCTGACAAGTGAGGCATTCTGACACAAATCGGTGGATGTCCCGCTTTATACCTGGCCACCAATACAAAATCTGCAAATCCTTTTACATCTTGGTATCTCCGGGATGGATGGAGTACGGAGATGCATGTGCCTCTGTCAGAATATTCTCTCTAATCGAATCAACACTAGGCACCCACATCCTTCCTCTGTACCTCACAATACCATCAGACACTGTGCAGAGTACACTGCCCTTGGCTTCATCCTTCAGTCTCCATTTCTGTAGCTGCTCATCAGAAGACTGACCTCTACGGATTCGGTCAAACAAAGAAGACTGGACGGTCAGATTAGACAGTTTAGGAGCTCTGCCCTTAGGATAAACCTCTAACCCAAATATCTAAATTTCTGACGGTAGAGATCTCTGCACTGACAAATGTGCTACGACTGCAACTTTTCTTCTCAAGGCATCTGCCACAACATTAGCTTTCCCTGGATGGTAGCTAATCTCCCAATCGTAGTCTTTTACCAACTCCAACCACCATATTTGTCTCATATTCAACTCTTTCTGTGGGAAGAAATACTTGAGACTCTTGTGATCAGTAAATATCTGGCATTTCTCGCCGTACAGATAGTGTCTCCATATCTTCAACGCAAAGACCACTCCAGCTAACTCAAGATCGTGAGTCGGGTAGTTCTTCTCATGCACCTTCAACTGTTTGGAGGCATAAGCTATGACCCGATCATGCTGCATCAACACTGCGCCTAACACGAGCTTAGATGCATCGGTGTATAACACAAAATTTCCTTGCCCTGATGGCGTAGCTAACACTGGCGCTGAAATGAGAGCTTGCTTCAAAGCATCAAAGCTCTTCTGACATTCATCACTCCATACGAATTTAGCATTCTTCTTACTTAATGAAGTGAGTGATACTGCTATCGAAGAAAATCCCTGAATGAATTTCCTGTAGGAGCCTTCGAGGCCTAGGAAACTGCGGATCTCGGACACATTCTTCGGCTCAACCCATTCCTTAACCGCTGCTACCTTAGCTGGATCCACTTCGATGACACAGCTAGATATTATGTGACCCAAAAATGCTACCTTCTCCAACCAAAATTCACACTTACTGAATTTTGCAAGCAACTTGCGACTCTGCAAGACCTGCAAAATTGTACCCAAGTGCTGACTGTGCTCCTCTTGGCTCTTCCAGTATATGAGAATATTGTCAATGAATACTATGACGAACTGGTCTAGGTAGGGCTGAAATACTCGATTTATCAAGTCCATAAAATCGCTGGAGCATTCGTCAGTCCAAACATCATCACTAAGAACTCGTAATGCCAATACCGGTTCTAAAGGCTGTCTTATGAACATCTGCATCTTTCACCTTCAGCTGGTGATACCCCGATCGAAGATCTATCTTAGAGAACATTGTAGCTCCTTGCAACTGATCGAACAAGTCCTCAATCCTTGGAAGTGGATCTTTGTTCTTGATCGTTATCTTGTTCAACTCTCGGTAATCGATACACAGACTCATGCTTCCATCTTTCTTCTTCACAAAGAGCACTGATGCGCCCCATGGTGAGAAACTAGGGCGGATGAATTCTTTGTCTAGGAGCTCCTGAATCTGCTGTTTGAGTTCTAACATCTCTGCTGGAGCTAGTCGGTACGGTGGCTTAGAAATTGGCACAGTGCCTGGCACAAGGTCAATTCAAAACTCCACCTATCTCTCTGGTGGAAGGCCTATGACGTAATCCGGAAATACGTCAGGAAAATCTCTGACTACTGGTACATCAGTTATTGACGGAGTGGGTACGTCAGGTGCAGACACAATGCTGGCTAAGAAAGCCTGATAACCCTTGTGCATAAGCCTTCGCGCCTGCATGCAAGAGATCATGCGAGGGAAACTCCTCCATCTCGCTGGCTCAAATGGAAACTGCTCCATGCCCAAAGGTCTTACTAACACTGACCTTTTCTGGAAATCAATGACAACTCTGTTCTTTGTCATCCAGTCCATTCCCAAAATGATATCAAATTCTGGCATCGGTAACATGATTAGATCAGCATATACTAAGTGGCCTTGCAGCTCAAGATCAATGTCTCTGACCACACTAGTAGCTGATAATTCTTCCTCTGATGGGACTGTCACTGAATAGCTCAAATCGAGTCCAATAGACTTGACGTCTAGATGATTGGCGAATGACCCTGAGATAAAAGAGTGGGTGGCCCCTGAATCTATCAAGGCCTTCGTGGCGACTCTTTTTATGAAAATATTCCCGGTCAATAATGTCATGT
This sequence comes from Primulina tabacum, assembly GCF_025594145.1. Taxonomy (NCBI): domain Eukaryota; kingdom Viridiplantae; phylum Streptophyta; class Magnoliopsida; order Lamiales; family Gesneriaceae; genus Primulina; species Primulina tabacum. The sequence continues at coordinate 22,045,553 of NC_134561.1, read as the reverse complement.
CTGGGTTCGCCTCCTGAGCATGCATGGCGAACACTCTCTCCTGGGTCGGTTTCCTCCACTGTGGGCACTCTTTTAACATGTGATCGCTGGCTCCGCACTTAAAGCACTTGCCCGATCCATATAGACACTGTCCCGGATGCTGGCGGTGGCACTTCGGGGACACTGGGTACTCACCCGGTCTCTTGGGAGCCTTCTGCTGTGGAACAGGACCCTTGTCCTTCGACGGTCCTTGAAATGGCTTTTGCCCTGGCTGCCCCTGGTAAGGCCTCTTAAACTAAGGTCGTTGTTGCTGCTGTTGCGGTGCCTGATAGGGTCTCTTGCCCTGCCTGTCAACGTCGATGTCTCTCTGGTCTTGCTTTGCTGCCAAGGCTCTGGACACGGCAACGGCATACGTATTCGGACCAGCAACCCTCACATCACGGCGCAAGATGGGCCGCAAACCGTCCATGAAATGCCTCAGCTTCCCCTGGGCATCATTAGATATCAGGGGCACAAAGTGACACCCCCTTTCGAACTTCCTGACGAAGTCTGCCGCGCTGCTGTCTCCCTGTCGTAGCATCATGAATTCCCTCGTCAGCCTGGATCATACATCCTCATTGAAGTACTTGGAGTAGAATACCTCCTTGAACCCATTCCACATTAGTGTTTGCAAGTTTACTGACACCATCGCACTATCCCACCACAGTCTGGCGTCTCCTGTCAGAAAGAATGTGGCACATCTGACCCTATCTGCATCTTGCAGCTCCATAAATGCAAAAATCACCTCGATGGACTTGGTTCTTCGCAAACTGTGCAAAGAACTGAGTCATACATGCAAGCATCTATGCCTGCATATCTGGCGGTGGAGGAGGAGGAGCGTCTCTCCCCTCCTCTCAAGCCCCTCTGTCCTCATCCCTTGCTTCTCGATTAATCATGCGTCTAGGAAGCATATTGTTCCAACAATTTACCCAACACGTAAACCCAATGTGCATGCATGTAATATCAATAGCATAAGATGCACGTAATTTGAACTTGAAACATGGACATGTTGAAATCATGACTTAATGCTTAATACATGGAATAATTCAAAACTTTAAAACTTACAGACTTGAGGTGTGGCTTCGTGAGCTTCTCGCAACTGGCGGTAGGCATAACCCTTCACAAGAACACCGCTATGATACCAACTGTAATGTACCGTATTGTGAACTACTTGAAATTTTGCGGAAAAATAAAAATTTTCTTACTTAAGAAATAAACTCTCAAATTTCGATTTAAAATAAACTATTCATCCAAAAATAATTGAAATAAAAATATCGTAAATAAAGTTTGTTAAAAATACTCGTTTAAACATCATAACCCAAAACATGAAATCAGAGTAGTTGAAGCTTTTTATAAACTAAAAACATGGGCGGTCCTCGGGTTTAGCCTCCCACTCAGTCCAAGCCAGCTCACTGGTCCGCACCCCTCGTTTCCTCAAAGTCATCCTCACCTGCATCGATCAAGTCTAGTTAGTCTAAAGACCCAAAATGTATAAACTAGGATTGCAAGTACTACATAGTAAAACCACATGCATCTTTAAAATAGAGCGTACATAATTGAAACTTGAACGTAATAGAATAAACATACTTGGAACTTGAACATGCGTGTAAAACCTTGGACTTACATAGATAACATAGACGTGCCATAACGTGAAACTTTACTGAAACATGCTTGCAAAATACATAATTGAACATACATGAACTTCATCATTTTGCGTAGAGATATGTTTCAAATCAAGTGACCCATACATAAAATTCCCGATCAGACTAAACCACAATACTCGGCTAACAGGGAAGATCCACTGCCACATACATGAGATCCCATTCATGCCTTAATGAGTGGATTGGTCACTGGTCATGCTTTACCGCTTTTCAATCCTTATCTAAACCCGGTCATGCTTTGCCAGGGTGGATTAGTCCCTGGTCATGCTTTACCGCTTTTCAATCTCATACATAATTTGGTCACAAGACATTTAGGATATCTCAAAAAAAACTTTAAAATATTTTCTTTTGCACGTCAAACATACTTACTTACTTGGCGTTCAGGGATTTGTTAGATCTCGCTTGGGGCCACTGCTGCACATACTAACATGATTACATGCACTTAACTTTCATTACTTAGAGGTAGGTAATCGCGCTCACCACCGAAGTAAATAAATAGCTTATGATGTTCTAGATCACTCGAGACTTGACCTCGTTAAATCATCGTACTAACCCATGTCATCGAACCCCGAAAAATCTCTAAAGTGATGTGTGAACATTTCCCAATAATAAAAGACATGAACTCACTATTTGAACTTGAAAAGAAGTGGAAACCAAACACTCTCACAGATGGGGCCGCGCTCGGGCGGTAATATATCACCGCTCGAGCGCCGGGTCTACTAAAAGCCTACCTTCGGACAGAAGGAGTGGCGCTCGGGCGGTAAAAAGTTACCGCTCGGGCGCCGAGCACACTGGACTCTGCGACTTAGAAGCTTAAGTTCTCCAAATTCTATTACACAGACAGTGAACAACGCCTCGAGACTCATCCTAGGACACTATGGCACTGACTAGACTCCACAAACGTCCCAAACGTCTCCCAAAACGACGTATCATGAGCAACGCAACATAACCCGTAAACACGACACTTGGCGCTAAAACAACTCCTACGACTTCTAATTCGACCAAGTGCATAATGACACGAAACTAAACACCAACAATCATCCCAACATCATTCTCGAGAGAGATAAATGCAGCAACGATCACCCGTGGATCTCCAACAAAGCCTGCAACAATAAAACTTCAAGAACACATGAAGAACATATTTTCAGAAAATCGCAGTTTGAGCAGTCCCACAAAAATGATCATAACTCACTCATTTCTTATCCAAATTGTTCGAGTTTACTGTCAAATCGAAGGTATCAAAATGTTATACGTTTTATATGTTAAAAGTTTTTCCAAAAAGTCGCAGTATTTAAAATTACAGTAAATTTTGAGTTTTGAGATCCAAAAACCGTTTCAAAAGTGATCCAACCATATTTGCTCAAACTCTTACATAAATTATACATGATTTTCATACAATAAACATCAAAATTATTACTATGACAAGATCGATGCAGAAACGAAAGAATATACATGCCTTTTGATGATTTGAAATACCAAAACGACGATACCGAAGCGGGAAGGATGCGAGAGACGATCCGGAACAACCGTGGGACGATTTTCTTGCAACAAAATCACGAAAATTTGCTGGAAGATAAAAGAAGAGGCGCGGCTGCTCTCTTGCTAGGAGAACCCTAGGTTTTTCTCTCAAAAAAATAGAACAAAACTAATGGCATAGGTGTGTGTGTAGGCGTGTATTAGTGTGTGCAAAAGTGTGTGTGTGCATGTGTTTAGTTAAATTAGGGGAGTAAATATTTGCTTAATTAGTAATTAACAACTAATTAAAATACTAACTTTCCTCTAACTTTTAATAACATCTCTGTATTTAAAATAAAATGTACAAGTAACAAACATTTAAACTTTAAAGTCATAAAATCACTTAATAATTAAATTAGGTTTTTAAAATGCTAAAAATTAATTAAACCTTTTAAAATTCCCCAAACCCAAATTAAAATAAAATATCACGTTTTAAAATTACCAACATCGTCGCCAGTCGCATGAAACATGAAACTCAAGGAAACATGTAACGTGCATCACATAAGCATAATTAATTTAAAATAATGTGTTTTAATAAATAATGCATCGCTAAGAAATCAATTTAAACTCAAATAAATGTTTTAACAATTAAATAAATGCATGAGTTTTACGTGTACTGATTTTGGGCTCTACAAGTTAGACCTTTATAACATCCGAATTTTCCCAACTGACGTGAAATACAACTTGTTCCAAATTGAGTTTTATGATCAGTAAAGTTCGCGGATTGTCATTTGGATCATCCAGCTGAGAGATATCTTCAAAACACCGAAGCTCGCCAGAAATTCAGTTTGTGCAGAATTCAGTTTCAGCTTGCTTCTTGTTTTAATAACTTCACACTTGAGTAAATATGTTAGAAACACAACAACAAGTTTTGTTAACATCAAAATCAAGATTGCGAACATGAAATGTTTCAACAAATATAGACAAACATAAATTTGAAATAATCTTTAAATAAATTATTCATTTTTCTTTGAAATATCTGGGGTGAATTAGCCAATCCCATTGGTAATACTTCCCAAATATAGTGTCCTTGTGGTGTAGAGAAAGCTGTGAATTTCTTGTTTTCTTCCTGCATCTGAATTTGATAAAAACCACACTTACAATCAAATTTAGAGAAATATCTTTGCATTGCGTATGCAACATTATATGTTCTCTACTAAGTATAAAATACACATCAAACTCCAAAATCTTATTAATTTCTTGGTAATTAATAACTATTATGAGTTTGTTCCTTTTTATCTCACAATGATTTCTTACAAGAAATCCTAGACTGCTGTATGGTGAAATTCCTGCTTTGACTAAACCAAGGTCCAAATGTTCCTTGATTATAATATGTATATCCTTTCAATCAATTTTGTTCATGGGGATAAGTTTTCATCTACTTTTTTCCTTCCTTATTTTAAGGCAGGCTTTGAGTTGATTTTTATCCTACCATGCCAAAGGATCTTCATTGTAATTTCTTTGATATTCTTATTGACATCTTCTAATGATACATTTGGTCAAAAATCTACCTCATTCTGGTGTACATCTATTTTGAGGCATTCTATTTCTCCTGGTTGGAGCTACTTATCTGCTCTTAATTCGAGCATTGTTTCTCCAAACCGTCTAGAATCCTTCATTTTTTGGTTCAAAAGTTTTTCTTCGCCACCACACTTGCTGCGAAACTGAATTGGAAATTTTCTATAAAATGTCTTTCTTCGTCTCTGGACTATGATTTTGTGACCAAAAGATGTTGCGAACACTAATCGTCTAGTCTTATTTTCTTGTTTGTAGGACTTGAACATTTGTAAAAAATTATTTCCTAGCAGAATGTCAGCTCATGTATCATGAAAATAAATCGGTGGTATTTTTACCTTATACCAAGGCGTTTGTCCAGCACCCCTGATCACAATTTCTGTCATCTTAATCCGTTTGCATAAGATTAAGATTCTTTTGGAGATATCTCTTCCAGCAATATTTGGTAATTCTTCTTCCAAATCATTTGGAAAAACTCCTCTTTTTGTTGTAAATATTCTAGCGTCTGAATCAATATAAGCAGCAAAGTATTCTGCTTTATATTATTTGTATAACATCTATACTGGAATGTATATCGAGAATGGACTTGTGGTCATTGAAATTTCCACATCCTATCTTCAGCCGTAAAATTTATAGCATGCTCTAGACGTTTCCAAGTTTTATGTTCCTCGAGAAACTATAGCCCAAGAACCAATCGATCTGGTTCATTTCCTAGAATTCCTTTGATTTAAACTTCTAATTCTCCGATATTGATCATTCCTTGGTAAATTAATATCATAAGTTGTTCTAAATAGTATATTGTATTACAAGAAAATTGATTACTTTGTTTCGTAATATCAAATAGTATTTCTACTACCTTCCACCATTTTGGACATCTAAGCTTTCCTATTGTCGAAAAGAATTTTAGTGCCCGTTGGGTTTCTTGGACAGGTGTTTTTCCCCACTTGTAGCTTGTACTTCTATCTCCCTGAAAAGATAGTCTTCTTGATTCTAATATGAGACTTTGATTCCTCTGTAGAATTGGTTTGTCTTGTATTTGGATATCTGTTTCGTGTATTAAGGGAAACTCAACTCTTTCTTGATAAATTTCCTAGGCAAATTTTCCAAATATTTCAGGTATTTCAATGAACTCATTTCTAATAAACAATTCTGAATGATGTGTATTAGATAGAGCATATGAAACGTCAGAGCTCGGCTAAAATCTCGATATGCCAGATTGTAGGAAATTCTTGGATAGATTGCTCCTATAATTTTTCCTGCACAGATATTTCCTGATATTGTTCCTAGTACCGAATCTTTAAAGTTACCCATTCGTTTATCACATATAGCGATATCAATAGGTAAATATATTTCTTCTTTAAAAGTAGCTTTTATCATAATCTGGATTGCTCCGATATGAATCTATGACATGGTGCGTGCTATTTCTATCTTGAGTTTTTGTAATTCCTCCTTAATCTCTTCGGATGGAATTAACTGAATCTCCATTCTATTTCCTGTAAGTTCCATAGGAATTGTCATTTCCCTTTTGAAACTTTATAGATTAGATGATGCTATCTATTTCTTAGGACAAGACTTCCTAAGAACTTTTCTACCTATCCTGCAGAGAATACTTAATATCTCTGAAGACTAGGAGTTTCTCTCATGATCCTTTGGACCATGTTATGGGATATAGTTGTCTGAAGAAAGAAATCAGAAAAATCTTCATGTGTTTTGTGCCGAAACACCTCGTCTTCAGTCAGATTCCGATTCAGTTCCATCATATTCTTCCTAACTTAAGACTTCTTCTTCTTCATATATACTTTCGTCTGAGGCAATATTCTCAAACCGGTATACTTGAATAAGATTCTTATAATAAACTGCTTCATCAATGTCCGTGACGCGCCTCGAGACTGAGCCGTCGGTGACGTTCGGCATTGTTAATCAAGTAAAAATAGGCCTCGTAGCAATGAGCTAAATGTCAGTCTATTTCATAAATTTCCATTGTCCTTACAAATAAAGAAAAGTACAGAATTCCAGAAGCGAACAAAAAGTACAAACATTTACTAAATAAAGACAAAGAAACACTAATGGGCTTGAACATCCGGTAGTTGAACTCCTTCCTTCTGATTATTTACCAGCCTCAAAACTGCTCATGCTCTCTTTCTTCCACCTGTTCTTCTTTCTCATCTTGGGAAGGATGTGAGGGGGTGAGCGTTTTGGGAAACACTCAGCAAGTGCGGCCGATCGAATACCAAAAAACATTTGATACATAGCATTTTAAAACCATCTTCTTTTTACATAGCATAATTTATCGGAGTTGAATGAAAAGAAATCAGGCAGAACAAATCAGAACTTCATATCAGGACATTTCAGAACCGAACTTTTCAGAGCTTATCATACAAACACATTATAATAATCATGGGCTATCCTTGATTTTGAGCTCCCTATGGGACCTTTTTCTATTAATGGGCTACCTTTGGGGGTCTTTTCCCTCATCCGGGCTCCTTCTGGGGCCTTCTTCCATAGATAGGATCCCTCTGAGCATTTTCCCTCACAGGCTTTTGATGCACCATTATCAGATTCAAATAGATAACTTATCATTCGGAGAAGTATTGGTCCGAATAGAATGACACCACATAGAACGAAACGGAGAAGCATAAACAAACAAACAGATGGAACGAAACGATTTGAAGCAACTTAACCATTTTCGAAATCCACACTTATTCACATCATGCAGTAGAACGATTAAATTTTAAAACATACATAATCTTTGAAACATATAAACCCACTTACCCTTGGTTCGAAATTGCGGTTGATCTTGATTGATATTCGGGTGAAGCCTTGGCCGAAACTTGGGTAACAATTTGTCGAGCTTTTGAGCAGAGTTTGGAGTTCTTTTAGCAGCATTTCGACATGTTTCGTTGTGGCTCAAAATGACCACACAAAGCCTCCATCTTCCTTTCCTTGGCCGAAATATTTGAGAGAAATGAGAGGAGATTTGAGTGTTTTGTAGTGACCAAAAACCCGTACACGTAAGCCTCATGCATAATAACAAAATTTAATCTAATTAATTAATTATTAAACGGTGCATGATACATGATTAAATTGTTTTAAATGTTTATATACTCATGTTTATGCAATTTAAAATGTTTTCGAGTCTTAGATTACAGACGAATATTTGATACTGAACCGGGGGAAGAGACCGGAGACGATTAAGATTTTTAAGATTTAAATTATATTTTTTTTAAATCAAGAAAATTTTATTTTAAAGGTTTTATAAATTTTAGCATTTTTAGGGCTAAATTTAATTTATCAAAATTGAACTGTTAAGCATTTTAATTAGCAAAATTCGAAAATTTAGGAATTTAAATACGCCCACCGGGAATAAAATATTTTAATAATTATTTTTATGACTTAATTAATTAAATTTTAGAGTATTTAATTATGGGTAGAATTCTAAAATTGTAGGACTCTTAAGTTAAATTTTTTTTTGAGTGAATAAGTATTTGAAGCTTTGATGATCAGTGAATATCTTGCATTTGCACCATATAGATATTTTCTCCATATTTTTAGTACAAATACGATGAGTGCTAACTCAAGATCATGAGTTGGGTAATTTTGCTCATAGGTTTTTAATTGCCTTGATGCGTATGCAATTACCTGAACTTCCGGCATAAGTACACATCCCAACCCTCCCTTTGATGCATCACTGTATATTGTGAAGTTTTTTCCATCTTCGGGAAGGACTAGCACTGGTGTATATGCGATTTTCTTTTTAAGAATCTGGAAACTCTTCTCGCATTCTTCGCTCCAAATGAATCTAGAGTTTTTCTGTGTGAATTTAGTGAGGGGTATGGCTATTGAAGAAAATCCTTGAACGAATTCTCTATACTAACCAGCTAAACCCAAAAAGCTTCGAATCTCCGTTACTATCTTTGGTCGAGGTTAGTCCACAATTGCATCTACTTTCTCGGGGTCCACTGAAACACCTAGTTCAAAGATTGTGTGACCCAAAAAAAAAGCGACACTTGTTAGCCAAAATTCACATTTTTTAAATTTGGCATACAGTTCTTTTTCTCTGAGTGTATGTAGAGTGAGGCAAAGATGTTCTTCATGATCTTCCTTACATTTTGAGTACACAAGGATGTCATCTATGAATACGACCATGAACTTATTGAGGTATGGTTCGAAGACTCTATTCATGAGGTCCATGAATGCTACTGAAGCGTTGGTCAGCCCAAACGGCATTAGCGTAAATTCGTAATGTCTGTATCTTGTCCTCAAGGCTGTTTTAGGAATATCCTATGCTTTGACCTTAAGTTGATGGTATCCTGACCTCAGACCAAGTTTTGAAAAGCCCTTGGCTCCTTTCAGTTGATCGAAAATATCATCTATCCTCGGGAGGCGGTATATATTCTTAGTTATGATCTTGTTCAACTCTCTAAAGTTGATACAAAGCCTCATACTCCCGTCCTTCTTTTGGACAAATAATACAAGGGTTCCCCACAGAGATGCGCTGGGTCAAATCTGTTTTTTATCCAACAACTCTTGTAATTGATCCTTTAGTTCCTTTAACTCTGCTGAGGCCATTCGGTATGGTGCTTTTGAGATCGGTGCAGCACCAGGGATCAAGTTGATCTCAAACTCCACTTCATGGTCAGGAATCGTGATAGGCAATTTTTCAGGGAAGACGTCCAAAAACTCTTGAATAACGGGAATATCCTCTATATTTAGAGTAACTTCGTTTTTCACCTCGCTGATCATTGCTAGGTAAATTTCTTCACCGCCTTTCATGGCATTCCAAGTTTGTGATGCAGATAGAAGAGATTTTTGCTCTCTAGATTTGCCATGATATATGATCTCTTCCTGGTTTGGAGTCAACAGTTTGATGTTCTTCTTTTGGCAATCCACTAAGGCATGATTCTTAGCCAACCAATCCATTCCTAGAATTGCATCGAACTCGTCCATATTTAGCTGAATCAGCTCTGCCTTGAAGATTTTGTTACTGATGCAAATTTTTCAATTTTGATGTACTTTATGGGTTTCAATCATTTTCCTAGCAGACGTTGTCACTCATAATGGTTCACTAAGAGTTTCTCCAGTTTCAGTTTCTTAGCAAACATTTTAAATACAAACGAATAGCTAGCACCCCAATCAAACAACACATAAGCAGAAATTTCATTGATTAGAATGGTACCTGCTACCACGTCATTTGTATTATCTGTTTCCTCTTGCGTTATGGCGAAGACTCGGACATTGGGTTTGCTCTCCCCGGCTTGTGTTTTCATATTTTTGATTAAATTCCTTTCTCCTTGTTCTCTGGACATTCAGCAATCCGATTACCTAACTTTCCACACTTGAAACACGCACCATTTCTTGTAGCATTTTCCTAAGTGTCGCATGTTGCAGTTGGGACAAGGCCTGATTTCTCTGTTGTTAGGGTTGGTGAATGCTCCTCTTGATGGTCCACTTGCATGGTTGGGTCTTTTAAAGTTATGTCCACCATGGGATGACTGGACAGAAAAGGGTCGATTGTGTGTACTTTCTTCTTCTTTACGCTTGATTTCAGTCTCAGCGCACATGATAGCTCCCATTAAGTCAGCAAAATTTGTGATTTTGAATACAGTTAAGGCCGACTATATTCGACTGTTCAGTCCTTTTTTGAAGTGATGCATCTTTAGGGTCTCATCCGCCATTATGGTTGAAATGTACGTCCCGAAGTCATTGGACTTCGAAATGTACTCAATCACCGTCATTTCTAAAGTCTGTTTAAAGCCTTCAAATTCGCTCAGCTTTTGCAAACGGAATTCCGTCGGATAATAATGCTTCAGGAATTACCTCTGAATGTCTGCCATGTAATTGGCCCATCCTGCTATAGCTGGCGAAATGATCTCCCACCATTTGCGTGCTTTATCCTCAAGAAATGGTATCACCACATCAACCTTGAATTCTTACGGAACTTTTAGCAGATGAAGTTGATTTTCTACATTTTTGAGCCAATTGTGGCCAACTTTCGGGTAGGAGTTCTCATCATAGGTTAGAACTCGGTTACTACGAAGAGACTCATAGTGATACTTGATGTCTTGTGGTTGGGGCTCTGGTAGGGGTTGGTTGACATTGGCATTCCCGTTTACAAACCTTTGTAATGTTACACCCACTATGGCTGCAACAGCCACCATGTCCCCTTGGCTGAGGTTTGCTTTGAGTGGTGGTGGAGGTAGGTTCTCTACTTCATTCGCTCTGTCTGGGTTACAATTGCTCCTTGGTGGTCTCCCTGCCATATCCTATAAGCATAAAATTTTTTTAAGTTGTTTATTTACAAACATAAGACTTTGATAATTTGGAAAACAATTAGAGCAAAATATTTCTTTCATTGATATTTCAAAAGACTTAGAGTTGTTACATATTAATAGGGAATGGTATAATCAACTTTTATAAAATAGCTTTATATTCAAGGGGTCTATCTTATTTATCTAAGACTTCTCCATCACCCATATCTCCAACAACTTCCTCTTCCTCAGGATTCTCTTTGGGATTTATTTTCATCTCTTCCTCAAGATCTACTATATTGATCATACCGTTATGTAATTGATCAATATAGTTCTGTAAGAGTGTTGTGGTCGTCGAGGTTATTCACTTGGTCTTGAAGCTCTTATATTGTTGAATGGCTTATTGCCTCATTGAGTTTATTCTCTTCTATCTTCACTTGGAGTCGATAAATAGCCTTGTTAAGCTTTTCTTCTCGATCCTGAGGGGCCAAAAACCTTTCTTGGATTGCTTCCAACTCTCCTTTTGTGATGTTGTGTTGACGTTCAGCTTCTAGGTGGTAAGCAACATATCGTTTAACATCATCGCACAGTCTTTTCTCTTATTCTCTGGCCTGATGAAGATCTTCTATCATGCATACATTGTTTCCGTCTAACTGATAGTTTTCCCTTTCTAGTTTTGCATTCCTTACTTTCAATGCCTCACATTCCGCATCCTTGGGCCTGAGTTGTTCTTGAAGTACGGAGATAATCATTTGGGCATCCATGTCCTATACCTAGAAAGGTGGAAAAGTTTTAACTTATCGTTTTAAGTAATGGACTCAAAATTTTAATGAGACAATAATTTTATGACAATGTTTTTATTTAAACAAAAGATTACATTTTATTTCTTTTCATAACATATTTTTATTACAATCGGAATACTAGTATAGCCTAATCTATCATATCTTCGTCATCACTTTCTTCATCCACTATATCCAAGGGTGCTTCTGTAACGCCCGAAAATCAGTCCATGCAGACCACATGTATGAAAATTATTAAATTGCTAAGATATTTTAATTAAATTATTTATCATGAATGATATATTTTGAGTGAATAAATGATTAATTGTGTAATTTTGTTTTATTTCATAATTTAAATATTTTCATATGAATATCGATGGTTGGCCGGAACGGAGGACCGGAGACGACTAAGGTATTAAATTTTTAAAAGCAAATTTTTTATTTTTAATTAAGAAAATATTTATTTTAAATATTTTAAGAATTATTGTATTTTTAAGATCAATTTTAAATTAATTCGTGGAACCAATGGATTTTATGTATTTTATAAAGGATTTTTTTGTAAATAGATATTTTTAAATCCTTTAATTTGATGCTTAATGAGTTTACTAATCTTAATTGGCCTAATTAATTATTTAAAAAGCTAGGCTTAATTAAGCTAATTAATTAAGTTATTAAGAAGCCTTTTATTAATTATTTTAAAAAAAATAATAAAACAAGGCTCCTAGACACACACACCCACACCTACACGCACACACACATTCATGTAACATTGGAAGCTCAGCGGCCAACATCCAACTCTTGGGCAAGGAAAGTTAAGATTTTTTATTCATTCGTTCTCCGAATTTAGTCATCGTTTTTCCTTCCAACAACGATCACTCGACTCCTGCGCATCCCAAGGTGGATTTGTGGTGGGATTTTGACAAGAGGAAAGGGTAGAAAAAAATAGAAAGCCATTCTTTCAAAACCTATTCTTGCCAAGACATTCCGACTACACCAATTCCCTGATGCGCGACCAGGACCCCCGTATATGCGCGAGGATGGCAGAGAACCTCGCGCATATGCGCCAGGCGAGGCCGCGCATATGCGCGAGATGCCGTGAAGATACGCGCCGAGACATAGTGTCTCGCGCATATGCGCCCGGCTGGGTCGCGCATATGCGCGAGGGGCTCAGTCCTCGCACATAATTCAGTCTTATTTTCGCCTATCAGTATTCGTATTTCGAGCGTTTTAAAACGCAAAAGCACGTCTTGATTCTTTTCTTTTTCTCATCTATCACACCATATTATGTATTTCATGTATGTTTGCATGAAAAATAATTTGCCTTACATTTATTTTTGTTTTATTTGCATGCCATGCCAAGAACTCAAGTTTTCATGGTTTAAAACTCTTGCTAGTGATGCATGAAGGGGCTGCCTTGGTAGGGACACCAAAAGGATAAATTTCAAACGGTTTAATGGCCCAGACAAGGTTGCACAAGGGCTGGACATGGAGGTTATTTAGGTTGCACGAAAATTAGAATCCTTGGAGGCAAGGACTCTTCGACTAGGAGTCTTCTAGGGTCACGGCTACTAGCTTCCTATAGGGTGTGTTCAGTAGACTTAAGAGGGCTGCATGATGGTCCTAAGATGGCTTTACAAGGGTTGGCTCGAAGGGCATGGATGATCGCACGAGTTAAGGGAGCCGCACACATGCTTAGTTGATGGGTTGAGGGGCTGGAGCTTCTAGGTCTTCTAGGCTCTGTCCATTAGGGTCCTTAAGGTTCGGTCAGGGTTCTAGGAGGGTCAGCTAGGGTCTGGTTGGGTTGGTCAAGGGCTAGGGCCGAAGGGTGCAAGCTTAGTCAAGCTAGGGTTTTGGAATAAAAGTACAGAAAAATTCAGTAGCTTCCTAGACTTGTTCAAGGGATTTGGTTTGCTTGGTTTGGGTTAAATATGGTTTATTTAGGTGTTATCAAGTTTGGTTAAGTTACGAGTCAATACGAGTCAAAATCGAGATGTACGTCTAAGTTTAAAAATGAGTTGAGGAATCTATCGAAAAGCTAAGTTCTATGCCTAAGGAATATTTATGGGAGTGCTATAAGGTTATATGTTAAGTTTGGAATTATTTGGGACATGTTTTCGAGGTCTAAAGATAAATACGAAAAGTTATGTTTTCAGAGGTAAAACGGTCATTTTACACATGAAAAATGATAAACGTAATGGCAGTGTCATGAATGCTGTAATATATGATAAAATGATTATTTTAAATGTATATTTAATTTTATGATGAAACGATAATGTTAAAAGACATGTTGCATGTTTGGTTTAAAAGAAAAACGTTATATGCATATTTAATTTTTATAAGTGATGAAAATACGAAATGTTGAAGGAAGTGAAGTAATTGTGACTAATACGATGATACGTTGATATGTTAATACGTAGGCCAAGGCTCAGTTGATGGCTGAGAGTGTCGCTAATGTACCCGCCGCCCAGTACTGTTGTTACATGTAGATGGATCCATCGCCCGAATACGAATATGAAAGTTATAATCAACGATCTGAATTCAACGAAAAATGAATATGAACACGTTTAATATTAATATGAATATGAATATGAATACGAATATGAATATGAATATGTTTTTGTTGATATGAAAATGTTTATGTTTAAAGTTTATCCATCTTCATGAAAATGTTATTTTACGTACAAGTATTTTCACTGTTGCATGTGAACTGTATATGTATTACTTGTTATCAAGATTATGGTGTGTTGAGTCTTTAGACTCACAAAATGTGATTGATGCAGGTCATTTTGATAATAATGATAATGGAGGTCTTGATGGTTGACTTTGCTAGACGGAAGGTGCATATAATCCGAGGACCAGCGCTTCGCACTAGTTCATGATTTATGATTTTAAGTTATGTTAAAGATATTTTATGACTCTTATTATGATTATGAGTGGTTTTTGAGAGGGTGTTAGTTTTAGAAATTTTGGTAAGTTAGGATATGCATATGATTGATGATTTTACGATTTAAACTATTTTCCTTTGGATTTTTAAATGTTAGTTGGTGGTTTATTTTTAAAATGGTGCAAGGTAATTTTAATGTACATTTATAAGTATATTTTCCAATCGGCCGAATTGTGAGAAGTAAAAAAAAATATTCTAGTACTTTTTAAGCAAAACGAGTAGTGGACATTTCAGTTGGTATCAGACAAATATTCCTGCAAAGGGTTGTGCCACTGCCAGTTCCGGAAAGCTCAGTCGTCAAGCCTCAAGTCTGTAAGTTTAAATGTTTTAAATATTTTTAATGCTATCACATGTATATTTATATGGTATATACATTTAAGTTACATGTGTAAACATTTTTTGAAGTTTAAACGAAATTTATGTTTAGAGTTTGCATGATAAAGGATTTTTATGATTAAACCTGCAACGTTGCATGATTTTTTAAGTTAAAAGATTAGATGCATTAAATTTTTTAACGCATATTAAAATATGAAATAAGAAATTATATGATTTTCATGCATGCTGGCTTTGTGGTGGAATTAGACATGTTTAAGAATTTGATTAATTGACCTTAGGAAAGGTTGAAAATGATTGGACTCTATGGATTTTTGGGTTATAGTACTGATGTTCTACTTTTTGGGTCATATGTTAATCGTGAAGATCATGAATGCTTTTGGGACATGTAGGTTTTCTAAGAAAAATTTTGATGATGCGTGGTTATTAGTTGAGTTAATTTTTGACTTTCATATAAGGAATGATGATTCGAAGATTGCGACGATATTTAGAAGTATAAAATAGGTAATTTGGGATTTTAGGTTTTGATGGAAAGGTAAGATTGGTTATGAGAATTGATTTTGGGTTTAATAAGCTTAAGATAATTAAACTTTATGTTAAGGGAAACTTATAAAATGGAATTAGGAATGCCAATAACTAATGGGTTAATTGTGGAATTTTCGAAATTTAGAACCAATTGGATAATTTTCGAGGAAATTAAGAATTAATTTTGCAATTATTAAGGAATCTGGGGATTAGTTTAGCAATAATTGAGAATTGAATGATTTAAATCATAGAAATTTTTAATGATTTAGGCTTGAATGGATATTTAGAATCTTGAAATATATTAAGTTGATGAGCGTCTTGGGTACAATACGAAGAAATAAAGATACGATATATTTGGACATCCATTTCTAATATTGGGAATTTTGAGAAAAGTCGAAATTCGAGGTTTTAGAAAAATAGAACCAAATCACCATAGGTCGTTGTATGTTGCGATTTGTAAACGAGGATTGAGAAGGCAAATTTAATTAGGGTTAAGAAGACATAAGGACAACCTAAAACTTATTTTATCAGAGTAGCGCACGGAAGTGTGGATTATTGCTGTAATGCCCGAGATTTTGATTCTGGTAATAAGAGATTATTGAGTTTGAATTGATTTGATTATAGACGTATCATTCCGAGACCGGATTGGGCCAAGCAAATGAAGTACACAACTTTTGGACAGAACTGTTGGCGCCCGAGCGGTTGTTTTTGACCGCTCGAGCGCCATTGTTCATCAAATATAGTGTTCGGGCAGAAGGTGCGGCGCCCGGGCGGTAGTTTGTGACCGCCCGAGCGCCATTGTGCAATCCGAAAGAGCTTGGGCAGAACATTCCGCGCCCGGGCGGTGATTCTCGACCGCCCGAGCGCCGACTGAAATTCATGAAAATGAGCCACGTTTCTCTAGACATGCAAGTGGAAATATATATATGTATAACAATCCATTTGCTTCAGTAATAGAAATGAGAAGAACGAAAAGAAGCTCGAGAAAGTTTGCAGAAAATCCTTATGCCTTTAAATTTTGATCTGCACGTCTGATTTTCAATCCGACTTCAGTACTGAGTTTCTATCGACGAGAGCTTCAACTGGGCGTAAGTTTGCTTATGTTTTATGATGATTTGAAATTATGATAGTGCCAGAATCAGATATGATCCATATATGTTGTTCTTGCGATATCAGACATTGTATAATCGAAATTGGATCGAAGAACAGATACCGTATGGAATTGTTATGAATTTTCAGAGTCAATTTGATTATGATTAGACCGATTTGATATCAGAATTGTATTGTTATCGATTATGAGGTGTTGGGATTGATATTTGATTGATACTGTATTGCTGGGTATATTGATATTATTCAGATTTGGATCAGATGAATTGTTGATTATGTATACTGATATTGTATTACCGGTATTTTGAGATTGTACAGTTATGCCGTTGAAACAGAATTTGATTAAGTTCTGATTATATCCAGTATTGATTTGATTGATATATTGATATTACACTCCTCGACCTCTGTTATTACCAGATTGATATGGACCGATTTGACTTCGAGACTTTGACTTCGTCAGACCGAGAAGAGAAAGGTATAAATTGATGTTGATGCGGGATTGCACAACTCGAGTTTGATTTGACTTGAGTTTTCCAAAATCACATACTTTACCTTATTGCATTGATATTTGTAATTGAATGAGATTGATATTTTTGATCTATTGATTTATGTTTTGAGTCATAGGCGGATACGCCTAGTCGTAGACGATTGATCTCGTGACAAGGGTGCCTGATAGTGATGGAATCGTCACTGGGCCCATTGCACATTGTCACAGAAGTTTGGCAGGATATGCCAAGGCTGATATGCCTAGTTAGTGGCTGATTCGCCAAGACGCCGGACGTTTGGTTATATCGAAGTGGATAGAATTGGAGTTTCTTCTATTACTGATGTTCGATATGGAAAGAGCCAAAGTCCGCGAATAAGAACGTACCACCACCCCGATCGGGAGTGTAGGTGGGTGTATGTTCTTATTCAGATCGGGATCCCTAGATTAGGATAAGTCGAGTCAGAGTCTAAGAATCACGGAATGTGATTCAGAGTTTGTATTGATTCATGTTTCTGATTTTGATACATGTTATGAATATTTGTTTCATGCTGTTATATTTGTTTATATGAAATGCATGTATATATGATTTATACTGGGAATGTAATTCTCACCGGAGTTATCCGGCTGTTGTCTTGTTTGTATGTGTGCATGACAACAGGTGGGACCGGATCAGGATCTGGAAGAGGATGAGATATTATAGTTACCGTGGAGATCCGGGCCCAGAAGCAGGATAGGATTCTGCACTGGATGTATAGTCGTTGAACCTAGTTGAGAGAGAGACATGTAGTACATGACTTGTACTTTGACATTGATATGTATATCAAATAGATTACTATTACGTTTCCGCATTTATATTTTAAAAAGAAAAAAAAAATTTAGTCCCACTTTTCTTAATTGTTATATTTGATATTAATAATGATTAAGACATGAATTAGCGTCCGGGTCCCCATAATTGGGATACTAGAACTAAGTATAAACTTTTTGATAATTGAGGATAAGTGAATTTCGAGGCGAAATTCAATTTAAGGGGTTTAGATTGTAACGCCCGAAAATCAGTCCACGCAGACCGCATGTATAAAAATTATTAAATTGCTAAGATAATTTAATTAAATTATTATGGATGCATGAATGATATATTTTGAGTGAATAAATGATTAAATGTGTAATTTTATTTGATTTCATGATTTAAATATTTTCAGACGAATATCAGTGGTTGGCCAGAACAGAGGACCAGAGACGACTAAGGTGTTAAAGTTTTAAAAGCTAAATTTTTATTTTTACGTAAGAAAATTTTTATTTTAAATATTTTAAGAATTATTGCATTTTTTAAGGTCAAGTTTAAATTAATTAGTGGGACCAATGGATTTTATGTATTTTATAAATGATTTTTTTTGTAAATAGATATTTTTAAATCCTCTAATTTGATGCCTAATGATTTTATTAATCTTAATGGGCCTAATTATTTATTTAAAAAACTAGGCTTAATTAAGCTCATTAATTAAGTGATTAAGAAACCTTTTATTAATTCTTTTAAAAAAATAAATAAAAGAAGACTCTAGACACACGCACACCTACACGCACGCACACATTCTCGTACATTGGAAGTGCAGCGGCCTACACACAACTCTTGGGCAAGGAAAGTTTTGATTTTTTTATTTATTCGTTATTCGAATTTAGTCATCGTTCTTCCTTCTGAAAACGATCACTCGACTCCCGTGCATCCCAAAAAGGGTTTTTGGTGGGGTTTTGACAAGAGGAAAGGGTAGAAAAAATAGAAATCGTCCTACGTTCGTCACCGACGTTCCACCGCTACGGTATTCGTATTTTGAGCTTTTTTAAACGCAAAGGCACGTCGTAATTCTCTTTTTCTCATCTATCACACAATATTATGGTTTTGATGTATTTTTGCATGAAAAAATAATTTGCCTTGCATTTATTTTCGTTTTATTTGCATGCCATGCCAAGAACTCAAGTTTTTATGGTTTAAAACTCTTGCTAGTGATGCATGAAGGGGCTGCCTTGTTAAGGACACCAAAAGGGATAAATTTTAAAGGATTTAATGGCCTAGATAAGGTTGCACAAGGGCTAGACATGGAGGGTATTTAGGTTGTACGAAAATTAGAATCCTTGGAGGCAAGGACTCTTCGACTAGGAGTCTTCAAGGGTCACGGCTACTAGCTGCGGTTAGGGTGTGTCCAGTAGACTTAATAGTGCTGCATGATGGTCCTAAGATGGCTGAACAAGGTTTGGCTCGAAGGGCATGGAGGATCGCAGGAGTTGAGGGAGTCGCGCACATGTTTAGTTGACGGGTTGAGGGGCTGGGGTTTCTAGGTCTTCTAGGCTCGGTTCAGTAGAGTCCTTAAGGTTTGGTCAGGGTCCTAGGAGGGTCAGATAGGGTCTGGTTGGGTGGTAAAGGGCTAGGGCCGAAGGGTGCAAGCTTAGTCAAGCTAGGGTTTAGGAATAAAAGTGTAGAAAAATTCAGTAGCTTCCTAGGCTTGTTCAAGGGACTTGGTTGGCTTGGTTTGGGTTGAATATGGTTTATTTAGGTGTTATTAAGTTTTGGTTCAAGTTTTATTATGTTACGAGTCAATACGAATCAAAACCGGGATGTACGTCTAAGTTTAAAAACGAGTTAAGGAATCTATCGAAAAGCTAAGTTCTAAGCCTAAGGAATATTTATGGGAATGTTTTAAGGTTATATGTTAAGTTTGGAATTATTTGGGACGTCGTTTCGAGGTCTAAGGATAAATACGAAAACTTGTGCTTCTAGAAGTAAAACAGTCATTTTACACCTGAAAAATGTTAAACGTTATGGCAGTGCCCTGAATGCTGTAATATATGATAAAATGATTATTTTAAATTTTATGGAATTTTATGATGAAGCGATAACGTTAAAAGACATGTTGCATGCTTGGTTTAAAACAAAATCGTTATATGCATGTTCAATTTTTATAAGTGATGAAAATACGAAATGTTGAAGGAAGTGAAGTAATTGTGACTAATATGATGATACGATGATATGTTAATATGTAGGCCAAGGCACAGTTGATGGATGAGAGTTTCGTTGATGTCCCTGTCGTCCAGTACTGTGGTTACATGTAGATGGATCAATCGCCCCAGTACGAATATGAATACGAAAGTCACAATCAACGATCTAAATTTAAATGATAACTGTATATTTTATCACGTTCTACGTTCGTCACCGACGTTCCACCGCTACGGTATTCGTATTTTGAGCTTTTTTAAACGCAAAGGCACGTCGTAATTCTCTTTTTCTCATCTATCACACAATATTATGGTTTTGATGTATTTTTGCATGAAAAAATAATTTGCCTTGCATTTATTTTCGTTTTATTTGCATGCCATGCCAAGAACTCAAGTTTTTATGGTTTAAAACTCTTGCTAGTGATGCATGAAGGGGCTGCCTTGTTAAGGACACCAAAAGGGATAAATTTTAAAGGATTTAATGGCCTAGATAAGGTTGCACAAGGGCTAGACATGGAGGGTATTTAGGTTGTACGAAAATTAGAATCCTTGGAGGCAAGGACTCTTCGACTAGGAGTCTTCAAGGGTCACGGCTACTAGCTGCGGTTAGGGTGTGTCCAGTAGACTTAATAGTGCTGCATGATGGTCCTAAGATGGCTGAACAAGGTTTGGCTCGAAGGGCATGGAGGATCGCAGGAGTTGAGGGAGTCGCGCACATGTTTAGTTGACGGGTTGAGGGGCTGGGGTTTCTAGGTCTTCTAGGCTCGGTTCAGTAGAGTCCTTAAGGTTTGGTCAGGGTCCTAGGAGGGTCAGATAGGGTCTGGTTGGGTGGTAAAGGGCTAGGGCCGAAGGGTGCAAGCTTAGTCAAGCTAGGGTTTAGGAATAAAAGTGTAGAAAAATTCAGTAGCTTCCTAGGCTTGTTCAAGGGACTTGGTTGGCTTGGTTTGGGTTGAATATGGTTTATTTAGGTGTTATTAAGTTTTGGTTCAAGTTTTATTATGTTACGAGTCAATACGAATCAAAACCGGGATGTACGTCTAAGTTTAAAAACGAGTTAAGGAATCTATCGAAAAGCTAAGTTCTAAGCCTAAGGAATATTTATGGGAATGTTTTAAGGTTATATGTTAAGTTTGGAATTATTTGGGACGTCGTTTCGAGGTCTAAGGATAAATACGAAAACTTGTGCTTCTAGAAGTAAAACAGTCATTTTACACCTGAAAAATGTTAAACGTTATGGCAGTGCCCTGAATGCTGTAATATATGATAAAATGATTATTTTAAATTTTATGGAATTTTATGATGAAGCGATAACGTTAAAAGACATGTTGCATGCTTGGTTTAAAACAAAATCGTTATATGCATGTTCAATTTTTATAAGTGATGAAAATACGAAATGTTGAAGGAAGTGAAGTAATTGTGACTAATATGATGATACGATGATATGTTAATATGTAGGCCAAGGCACAGTTGATGGATGAGAGTTTCGTTGATGTCCCTGTCGTCCAGTACTGTGGTTACATGTAGATGGATCAATCGCCCCAGTACGAATATGAATACGAAAGTCACAATCAACGATCTAAATTTAAATGATAACTGTATATTTTACGTACAAGTATTTTCATTGTTGCATGTGAACTGTATATGTAGTACTTGTTATCAAGATTATGGTGTGTTGAGTCTTTAGACTCACAAGGTGTGATTGGTGAAGGTGATTTCGATAATAATGATAATCGAGGTCTTCATGGTTGATTTTGCTGGACTGAAGGTGCACATAACCCGAGGATCAGCGCTAGTTTTCCGCACTAGTACATGATTTATGATTTTAAGTTATGTTAAAGATATTTTATGACTCTTATTATGATTATGAGTGGTTTTTGAGAGGGTATTAGTTTTAGTATTTTTTCTAAGTTAGGATATGCATATGATTGACGATTTTATGATTTAAACTATTTTCCTTTGGATTTTTAAATGTTAGTTTGTGGTTTATTTTTAAAATGGTGCAAGGTATTTTTAAAGTTTATATATAAGTATATTTTCCAATCGGCCGAATTGTGAGAAGTAAAAAATAATAAAAATTCTAGTAATTTTTAAGCAAAACGAGTAGTGGACGTTTCAGCTTCTTCCTCTCTTCCATGTTTTCCACGAAGAGATGTAGATAATTGTTCTGTTGTTGTAGCCGATCCATATTGCCATGAAGTTTCATCAAGATCTTTATGTTGATGACAAACGCGGTTATCAAGTCTTTTCTCAGTTTCGATCCTTTCCATCAACTCGTAGTTAAGGACGACCAATCGTATCACATGATATGAACTATGCTGGTTAAGGGTGAGCTGCTGATCGATCAAGGTTATGGGTGAGGCAAAATACATCAGTCTAAAGTAGGGTTTGATTTCCATGAGCTCTTATTTCTCTTGCTTCTTCTAGCTAGTTGAGCTTTTAGGGTAGCAATCTCACGGGTTTGGTTGTCGGTGGTAAGTTGACGCATGCGAAAAGCGGTTAAGCACGAGTACGAAGGGCAGTCAATTCCTAAAGAAATCGAATGAAAGAGTTTAGAGTCAAAGTAGTGGCAAAATCAAAATTACAACATTAGACAAATAAAATAATTGGATCGAACAAAATCTTTCGATGGATTTTTCACAAGTGGAAAGAATGGGTAATTTCGCACGAATTGAAAGCAGCTTACAAGATTGAGTTTCGAAATCTATGCGAAAGTATAAGTCATCCAATTATGGCGATAGCTTGAACAAAAGGAGATGAGTGTGATGTATCAGAATGATTTGGATAGGAAGACATGGGCTTTTGCCAAAATTTGACTTCGCCAAATTTTATCTATGAAACTCCCAGTCGGATTATGAACCTGACAGCTCTGATACCACTTAAATGTCACGCCCCGAGACCGAGGCGTCGGTGATCTACGACAATCAAATACCATTCTATTTCATAAACTTATATTGTCTTTAAAAATAAAGAAAAATACAGAATTGCGGAAGCGAACGAAAAGTACAAACATTTACTAGAGAAAGACAAAAAACACTAATGGGTTGAACATCCAGTAGTTGAACTCCATCATTCAGATTCTTTACCAGCCCCAAAACTGCTCATGCTATTTTTCTTCCACCTGTTCTTCTTTCTAATCTGGGGAGGGACGTAAGGGGGAGAGCGTTTTGAGAAACAATCAGCAAGTGGGGCCGATCGAATATCAGAAAACATTTGATACATAACATTTTAAAACCATCTTCTTTTTACATATCATAATTTACCGGAGTTGAATGAAAAGAAATCAGACAGAAAAAATCAGAACTTCAGATCAGAACATTTCAAAACCGAACTTATCGGAGCTTATCAGACAAACACATTAAAATGATCATGGACTATCCTTAATCTTGGGCTTCCTCCGGAGCCTTTTCTTGTAAATGGGCTCCCTGAGGGGCCTTCTCCCATTGACAGTCTGCATGTGGGCCTTTTCCGTCACAGGCTTTCCCGATGCACCATTATTAGATTCAAACAAATAACTTATCATTCGGAGACGTATTG